>NC_068981.1:101056941-101060726 GCF_001194135.2 Octopus bimaculoides
GGCTTACAAAGAGTAGATCCTGTGGTCGATTTGTTCGACCAATGTCGGTGCTCCAGCATGGCCGCAGTCACATTACTGAAACAAGCAAATCAATTAAAAACTATGCCATTTTAATCTCTGCTAGTATATATATATATATATATATATATATATATATATACACACACACATACCTCCTTCTCTTGCACTCTCCTATCTTTGAAAAGAACTTTGCCTCCACCCTTTCCCTTCCGGTCATTTTAATATGTGACCGCATGTGTATCGTTGACAATTTTCTTTCTCCGACTTCCCTTCTTTGGACATTTTCTATATTTCTGAGGAAGAGCTTCGCTCGAAGCGTGAAATCCTCTTTCTTTTCTTTCCTTTCCTGAGTGTCCAATAACGCTGTACTTATTCCACGGCCTCGCGTTGTTGTTTTCTCGTGTTTTTTCTTGCTTGTTTATGTTTGGATTGAATATATATATATATATATTTAAAGCAAAATAACCCCCGAGGACTGCGATAGTCAATAAAACACGTAAATTTGATCTGAGCACTGATTTACCTTATTTGTTTATTTTTTGCATATTGAACATTTATCTTAGTCTTAATTCTAAAACACACTCATACACGCACGTACACACACACACACACGCACACAAACGCACGCACACATACACGTGCGCACACATGTATTCATACATATATGCGTGTATAATAGATGTATGAAAATATATCTGCATGTGTTCTTAGTCGTCAATGTTGCATCATAAATATGCAAAGCTAGGTAACATGTGTATATTTTGTAGGTAATGTAGTCAGTAGCTGTTTAAATGATATATAAATTATATAATTTCTCTAGTGTCCCATGACTAATCCGTATAGCTGAATATTGATTTAGAGAATATGATTTATTGCAATTGTAAAAACATTGCTCTGACGTGTACCTGTCTCTGTTTCCTAGTCGTATGAGGCAGAAAACATGGGAAAGTTTTGTGTATGATATACCTGGATGAAAAATAAATATGGGATTGATTTTAATTGTGCGTTTTAAATAACAACTTGTGAATTACTTGTAAGCGTATTCAAAAACTGAGCTCGATGTAATTGACTAGACGTTACCCTGAAAATTACTGCTCTTGAGCCTTATGTAGAAATCAAGAATGATGGGATGGTAGAATTATTAGAATATCGGGAAACCGTCTTGCAGCGTTTGTTATGAATCTTTGTGTTCTGAGTTCAAATATTATCTAGCTCGGCATTGCCTATCATACTTCTGGATTGATAAACTGATGTACAAGTCAAGTACCCGGACTTGAGATTGATTTAATTGACTAACTCCATCCCTCAAAATTACTGACCACGTCTCTAAATTAGAACTTGGTAGAAGCGTCGGACAAAATATCTTGCAGTCATTTGCTCAAGTTCTTTACGTTCTGAGATCAAATCCTGCTGGGTGGGGGCAGTGTTGTCCTTCATCCCTCGGGACTCGATAACATAATGTGACACACGGAGATTGGGGTCGATGTAATCGGCTAAGACTTCCAACCTCCCCCACACTCGAAGCTACTAATGTTCAGTATTTTATCCAACTCTTAAACGAGTCTGCGACTCTGATGCTCGATTTCATCTCCGACACTTGAACATAATTGTATAATAGAAATATTAATAATTATATGATAGAAAGAAAACATTAGTCCAGATGAAACGTAAAAATTCACTGAATTATTATTTGATCATAACGGTAATAAAAATTCATATCACTTCATTTATAAAGAAAGAAATATATCTAAGGTGTACCATTAAAGGAGCAATCACTTTCATTTCTGGTGGCACGGGGATTGCTTGTGAAGTAATGACTATAATGAAGCCAACAGGTTCACGGCACGAGGAGGATATCATAGACATGTGCCAGTGACGAGAAATGATGAAAGGCAGGGAGCATGAAGTGATTCAATAGTAATGGAGGGGGCGACCAAAATAAAAGAGAAGAAAAGGATTAGCGCTGTTGGTAGGGCATGTTCGTTACTTGAATACATCTAATGAAATATCATTACTATTATTGTATTAAATACCAATGACAAATGGAAACCAGATGTTGGCTTCATCAAGTAAGTTCATTTTCATCCGTTTAGAGACATTAGTGGTAATAGTGGAGATGGCACAGACGGTTGCGGCGTTGGTGATCGTGGTGGTTGCTTGTAGTGGTAGTAGTAGTAGTGGTAGTGTGTTGGTTCAGTGATTGAACATACTAGCAGTGATTGCTGTGAAAAGACTATAACGGAGGTGTGGTGGTGTTGGTATAGACGTGGTAGTGGTGGTATCTATGTCGGTTATATGATGGTAGTTGCTTACCTCCTCCTCTACCTTATCGTCATCATCACATCAATCAATCATTGTCGTCGTCATTATGTCGTCACAAACACTTAATATCTATCGATCTTTATCTCAAACAACTTTCTCAGAAAAATTTCTCACAACACTAAATTTCTTTTCTACCTTTTTTGCTTCCGAAGTATTTTTGCTTTTCTTTGATTTATTTCTAGATCTTGTTTGTTCCCTTCCACTTTGATTTCCAAATTTAAACCTTAATAACGGGATGTTTTTGTTTTGTTTTGTTTTGTTTTAATTCTTTAACTCTTGTTCTTTCTGTCATCCTATTTGCGTAATATATTTTGTTCCTATTGTTTTTAACCAACATTATTGAACATCCTCTACACCTCACCCCGATCCCTCTACTTATACCCCACTTACCTCGCTTCACTTCTCTTCTTCTAACCAACTGATCTTTTGTTTTCCCAATACCTTTCCTAAACAGAAAAAAAAAACAAAGAAGGATCAACCAGAGCAGTTTCAATGGAGTTTCTTAAGCAACTGTACCCTCTTTAACAGTCCACAGACACACTGATTATAAGTCCATTTTTACTAAGGGCTTAAGCACACCAGCAGCATTATTGGCTGCTATTTTCCTTTAATTAATTACTGGTGTGTCAACAGTAATGCTAATATGTACTGCAGAGTATATCTATAGTTTTTAGCCAACATTGTATGTAATAACAAATGTAATTATCTTATCTTCGCATACAATATACTTGTGCATAAGTAACGTCTTTAAAGATAGTTGAAGTGGATACTTAGATCCTGATGAAGTCCCAACACAGACTCGAAGATATTCCAGTTGATCTTCTCTTTCTATTCTCGAGGTTTACACTTGTCTATTACATAGTGTTGAGTGAAATTAATAGAGGTTTACATCCGCCTGTTACATAATGTTGACTGAAATCTATAGATATACACTGTATTATATAATAACTTTGAAAGAAAACACTGCTTATGTAGTAACGATATGGTTTCAATTTGTCAAAATCGTGAACATTTCAACTCTGTTATCAGCATAACTAATTTATTCGGTTCTCTCATGACAATGTCTAAGTAGATGTTGAAAAGGTTGGGGGCTAACATTCAACCTTGTCTCAGACCCACGTGCATTTCAAAGCCATCCGTCAGTTCACTGTAAATCCTCCATGGTCCCGACATACACTCTGAACATTGAAACTAAAGTTGTTGTCAGGAATCCATTAGGTTACTCTCACATTAAATTGAGTACTCTGAATTGGTGAGTTTTACAAATATGAGCAATATGTGTGTGTGTGTGTGTGCGCGCGCGCATTTTTGTGTGCGTGCGTGTATATATATATCTAAATATATATATATATATATAAATAATACAAAGAATATGTATGCATGTATACCCACATATATGTACATACTTACATTATATATATATATATATATATATATATATA
>NC_068981.1:101061931-101063197 GCF_001194135.2 Octopus bimaculoides
ACGCTGGACAGTAAGAAAATAAGGAAAAACGCGGAAAAAACTTAAAGAAAGTTAGTGCATATATCGGCATTCGCCATGATAGATCCCTGACCACTACACATATTTTTTTTCTCTCCTTGTTTCTTTCTGTGTTCCTTTCTGTTGAAGAGCGTAGGCTCGAAACGTTAAAGACTTTCTCTATTCCCGAGCGTTATGCTAATACATCCATTTGTTGTTTACACCACCTGTCTTCGTCTGTTGTTTTTTCGTAAATTTTCCCATATATATATATATATATATATACACACAGAGATTTGTCATAGGGATTTCGAAGTTTCAGCCTGCTAGCCGTCATCGTACAGTCCGATGAAGGCTGGCAGGCCGAAACTTCGAAGTCACTATCACCACACTACTTGTAGAAATATGATATATATGTACTCTGCAAAAAAGCAGTGAGCAATTCTTCAGTTTAATGTAAAAATAGCTGTTTATATATGTCTATATATGTGGCAGTTTATATATGCGTCTTTAGACGATGAGGATTCAGTGTTTCGTTCAACTGAATTATTTCTTCTTGAATTAAGATGTAAATGGTTGAGTATTCCCCAGATACGAGCACCCTAAACGTAACCCTCAGGCAAAATCAGTGTGACACACAATGCGTGATAGTACCTTTAGAATTACAGGTACAATCCTCCCGACCGGCTTCTGTACAGTTTCTTTCTTCTTATCTTCACTCACAAGACACGGGCTATGGATAAATTACATTTGCCCAAGAAGTTACACAACGGGATCGAACTCGGAACCTGATGGTTGCGAAATGAAATTCTTAAATATACAGCCATACTGCGTCTACTGTCTGTGTGTGCGCGCGCGCGTATACATACATACATACATACATACATACATACATACATACATATACATTCTCAACTAGTACTTATAGATCCATTACAGCCGATTTTATCAATCGGTTTCGCACCGAGTGTTAGGTAATCAGATTATGATCTAATAACTGTGCTCAACAGAGATGAAAAGTGTGAGCAGATTCATTGGATAATCGTCTGGCAATCTAATATCCTGTGCGAAACTGTTAGGTACGATCGGTTGTAATGGATCTATAGTTTGATTAATATGCCAAATCAATTTTTTTCTGACTTAAGGATTCTTGGAAAACTATATGTGCGTGTATGTGTATGTGTGTCTGTCTCTCTTTGGTGTTTGTATGCTTATGTATAGATACGTTCATACATACATACATATATTCACCAACATACACACACACAC
>NC_068981.1:101063597-101067233 GCF_001194135.2 Octopus bimaculoides
TTTCAAATTTTGGTACTGGACCCCAGTGATCAACCGGTGCTTATTTCATCGGCCCCGAAAGGATGAAAAGCAAGGTCGACCGCGACGGAATTCGAAGTTAGAACGTAGCGACGGACGAAATGCCGCTACGCATTTTGCCTGGCGTGCTAACGATTTTGCCAGCTCGCTGCCTTTAATAGTATTAATATAATACAGAAAATATAGGTGGTATTTTAAGCTTGCAGGCGTCGGAGTCCAGATGTTTAGCATCCGGATGCCCAAGTTCTAGATGTGTCTTCGAATCCCTGTTGTAAGTGTATCACTGCTGGTGCCCGGCAGCAGTAAGTACCATTGAGAAGTATATGAAGTACGCCGAGCTATTTACTCTCCCTTGGTACATGTGGAACCTGGTGTGTAGTCAAAAGGAAATAAACTTATTCTTGAATGTTCTACAATTCCCTTTTAACCAATTCAAAAATTCTTCAGTGTTTCTTCTTTTCCTCCTCAACATTCTGTTTTCTTTTATATTAAATAGATCCATTGCTCTTTATATCTCTGCTGTTTCATTCTATTTCCAAATTCTTTTTAACTAAAAGCACTCACCCAAACACACACTCACGCACATATACAAACACGCACACTCACTCATTCAGAGTCATTACACACGTACGCACACATATATCCATTTACATACCTCTTTATCATCTGTATCTACTTTCGTTTACATTCAAACTCTACTCTCTCTCTCTCTCTCTCTCTCTCTCTCTCTCTCTCTCTCTCTCTCTCTCTCTCTCTCTCTCTCTCTCTCCTTTTCTCCCTCTCTCTCGTGATTACTTTTTTTACATTAGTTTTTTCCCGATTACCGTCACCCCACCGTTACCACCATCTCTATCACCACCATTATCACCACTACCAGCACCACAATCTCTTCGCTATCCTCCATATTTTTATCGCCTTCTCTCTCTCTCTCTCTCTCTCTCTCTCTCTCTCTCTCTCTCTCTGTGCCAATCTCTCTACCTCTCCTGTCCATATTAACACTTCTCTTTCCTCTTCCTCTTTGTTTACATCTTCCAGGTAAATCATGATGGCCGTTATTTCTCACCTTCTCTTTTCGTTAATCTTTCTCCTTTTCATATTAACTTCAAGTTTTGTCACAAGGCCAATTTCGAGAGAAAAAGAAAGTCGATTTTATCAACCGGTACTTACTTTATCAACTCCGAAAGAATGAAAGGCAAAGTCGACCTCGGCGAAATTTGAACTCAGAACATAAAGACGGACGAAATGCCGCTAAGCATTTTGTCCGGTGTGCTGACGATTCTGCCAGCTTGCCGTCTTAATCTGTCTTTTTCATATTAGCACTTCTCTCTTCGCTTCTTTCTCTTTATCACTATCTTCAAGTCATCCCTCCATGGCTATTATATCTTCCTTTGTCTCGAAACGCATCGTTTCTCTATATATTTTACTACTTCCAAAGTTATTTTCCATTTTGATTTTATTGTAGTTTATTATTTGTCTTCATCCCCAACACCATTCTCCCACCCTGCCATCATTTCACCGTCGAGATGAAATTCCGTCAGTATGGTGCCTCTAGAAAGTCATCCAAAATATTAATACCGCATACTGCGTCGACCGAAGAATGCCAAGAAATTAAGAATTACTACTACCACCACCACCATCACCACCCTACTACTATTATATTAACAACAGCATCAACAAGAATAACGTCCACAGAAGCAAGTGCATCAACAGTAACAGTAGCAGCAGTTAACGTTGTTGTTGTTGTTGTTGGCACTCCGTCGCTTATGACGTTGAGGGTTCCAGTTGATCCTCTCAACGGAACAGCCTGCTCTTGAAATTAACGTGCAAGTGGCTGAGCACTCCACAGACACGTGTACCCTTAACGTAGTTCTCGGGGATATTCAGCGTGACACAGAGTGTGATAAGGCTGACCCTTTGAATTACAGGCACAACAGAAACAGGAAGTAAGAGTGAGAGAAAGTTGTGGTGGAAGAGTACAGCAGGGTTTGCCACCATCCCCTGTCGGAGCCTCGTGGAGCTTTAGGTGTTTTCGCTCAACAAACACTCACAACGCCCGGTCTAGGAATCGAAACTGCGATCCTATGACCGCGAGTCCGCTGCCCTAACCACTGGGTCATTGCGCCTCCACAGCAACAGTTAACTTAAGAGCTACAAAACCTACAAGAATACCTACAGAAGTTGCAGAGAATATTTATTAGTTATACGGCCAGAAAATACGAGAGTCCTTACGTCGTCATCTGACCGGCTAGAAATAGGTACCAAATGTCTCCCAAATTGCATCTTGCCGTCCTATTAAAGAACACATTGATTTATATAATCTTTAGCTTTTTTGAACTGGATAGTCACGGCTTTACGCCTCTGAACATAGTTCAGTTCGATCAGAGGTGACCTGATGTTAAACAACAACAACAACAGCAGCAACAATAATAATAATGGTTTAAAATTTTGGTATAAGGCCAACAATTTCAGGGGAGGGACTAGGTTGATTACAACGACCTCAGTGTTTAACTGGTACTTATTTTATCTACCCCGACAGGATGAAAGGCAGAGTCGACCTCGACCAAATTTGAACTTAGAACATGAAGACGGACGAAATGCCGCTAAGCTAACGATTCTACCAGCGCTCCGCCTTAACAGCAATTACTATAACTTTAGTTTTGATCGGCTACTGACTTGCTACGAAGCTCAGCTAAAACCCACAATGTAATAACACTTTCTCAGACATCTAGGGCAGTGCTGCAGCTATGCAAACAATCATCCCTGACCAAGACCAGCAGATAAGCAAAGACTAACATAATGCAAACTCGGAATCTGAACAATGTCTCTGCAATCGGCTTATTCTACCGCTATTATAACGGCATCTCCTTCTCTGAACTACCTAATTAAATACCTCTCTAAGCTGGCCTACCGAAACATATGACATTCCTCCAACTAAGAAATAGACAATTCGTCTCTAACCATTGACGATGTATACACAAGCAAGAAACCTTTTTCTCAACAGCTCAATTGGTTTAGCTGTGAATTTTACTGCACAGCAGCATGATAATCAGCATTTTGAGTTATACACCTTCTCCCCAACTTACGACCGAGTTCCGTTCCGACTGACAGGTCGTAAGTCGATCTGGTCGTGTATGGGATTTATATTTTTTCTCAGCACTATTTTCATTCAAACAGGTTATAAAAATATAAAACACATAAATTTAATTCATAACTATTGTACATAATATGAAAAATACATATGTACTCTATTGTACTAAATACAATCTAAAATTAATTTAAAAGTTAATATAAATGAAATTCCGCATTCATACAATAAAAACAATTGTTCTTGTGAAAAAGTGCAATTGAAAATATATTTTTAGTCTTCAAAGTCATGTTCTTGTGTTGAGGTAGATGGTTCTTCGAGGAATATGGCGAGCTTTGTTTGAATAGTTTTTTTTTTCTTTTTTTTCGTCGTAAATCTTACGATAACAACGCACAGCATCTTGAATGATACGTTCAACCTTTGCAAAGTGTTCGGCTTTTTGTGATCGTAAGTCGCATATGTCCTAAGTCGCATAGGTCGTAAGTCGAGGAGGTGTACTAAGCTTAATTCTACATTTAAGAAATATCTTTTGT
>NC_068981.1:101067661-101069527 GCF_001194135.2 Octopus bimaculoides
GAGAGAGAGAGGGAAAGAGAGAGAGGGAGAAAGAGACAGACAGACAGACAGACAGGCAGGCAGACAGGCAGAAACAGAGACAGACAGGCAGAGTGAGAAAGTGAAAGAGAGGGAAAGAGAGAGAGAGAGGGGGGGTGAGAGAGAGAGAGGGAGGGAGAGAGAGAGAGAGAAGAATTGGCCCCGGTGCTGATAGTTTATTTATCGACACTGGGAGGATGAAACCGTGATGAGAATAAAATTAAGAACGCAAAGGATCGGAATGACTATTGCATGACATTCTACTCAACATTCTAAAGTCTCTGGCAAGTCGCTACCTAATGTTATCTTGTCCAAGTGTGTATAGAAGAAAGAAACAAAGATTTGTCTCTCATTTGTTCTCATGCCACAGAAACCATTTACGAGCATCAACACCAATTAAGCGAACTGCAGAATTGTATGAATGGAAATTTTAATGATATTTTAAAAAAATAAATTTAGGAGTAGTACTTGTCAGGTAAGTGATTTGATCTGAAGCCGTGTGTTGAAAGTAACACAATTACAACGTGCAAGACACATTTTAGTGTTTTCCATGTTGTAATTCGAAAGGCACAAAGGCTGCTAACTTCACTTAAACGTTCATTATTTGGTACAAAAATTTCGTCGCACCAACTGCGACCTTGTCATTGACGCAAAAGTTTAGAATATTTATTACTTCAACAAACGCATTATATGCAGGTTTTTCGTTTGAATATTTTACATAATACTGTTATTCTCCATAGACACAACCAAATAAGCACAAATTTAAAATAAACCAAAACTAGATTAGATCTTAGATGAAAAACAAAACCAATCTAACACTCCTAGTAATTCTTCTTTTCTTGATTATTTCACACCACATCTTTCCTTATTTTTCATACGTTTTCATGTCTGCATCATTCCATTTTACAAAGTCGATTTTTATATACTTTGTTTTTAATATAAGTTTATAATATAAGCCTTTTCATCATTTTTCTCTGTGGTGCGCACTGTCAGGAGAGCGTATGTATCTGTATGTACGCGTACATGTTCGTGAAAAGCAACACATAAAATCATAAATAAATGCGTGTGGCTTACATTAATCTATCTATCTATCTATCTATCTATCTATCTATCTATCTATCTATCTATCTATCTATCTGTCTGTCTGTCTGTCTGTCTGTCTGTCTGTCTGTCTGTATGTATGTATGTATGTTTGTTTAACTATCTATCTATATGAATGTATGTGTAAATGCATATATCAGGTCATCCCATAAGTTCTGTCCGATTTTACCTTTTTTAAAATTGAATGAAATTTAATACTATTTTAGAATGTCTAATGGAATTAAAAATTATTTTCATGCATTTCTGTACATTTAAACTAATTAAATATTATTTTACAGAATAATAGAATTAAAATTTCTTTGATTAAAACCCTTTCTAACATGGAAGTATCCAAAGAGCATTTAAAGCACATAATGCTTTATGAGTTAAAAAAGGAAACCCTGCAGCCGAAGCGACTCGAAACATACACTCAGTTTATGGGACAGAATGCTTGAATGAAAGAACTTCCAGAAGATGGTTTGCAAAATTCAGAAGTAGAGATTTCAGCCGTGAAGATGAAGATCGAACAGGACATCCAGTTGAGTTTGATGATAAGCTCCTTGAGGCATTACTTGAAGAAAATCCTGCATTATCAGTTGAAGAATTGGCAATAAAGCTTAGTTCAAACCATACAACTGTTCATTGTCATCTTCAACGACTTAGAAAGGTTCCTAAACTTGGAAAATGGGTGCCTCATGAATTGTCCGAAAGTAACCGCAAATCTCGAGTTGACATCTGCTCTTCTCTCCATTCTGGCAAACTCATTTC
>NC_068981.1:101070158-101072658 GCF_001194135.2 Octopus bimaculoides
CCAAAAGAGTTTTACATTGATGGGATTAAAAAGCTTGTAAATAGATGGAAGGAAGTCATAGATAATCAGGGAAAGTACATTGATGATTAAATTTCAATTAAATATAACATTTGATCACTTGTTTTCTTTATTCAAAATTCAGACAGAACTTATGGGATGACCTGATATATATATGCATACATACATATATATGTATTCACATATACATTTGTATACACATTCTTACATACATATATATGTATGTAAGTAGGTAGGTAAGTATGTGTGTGTATGTGTATGTATGTGTGTGTGTGTATGTGTGACAGTGTGAAAAAAGAAACAGAACTATAAAATTAAAGAAGTGATATGCCAGCTGTCATTTTTGAGCTACAAGTAAGTCGACTGTCATATTTATTTATTTATTTGGTTTAATCCGGTCGAAACACTTATAATAATTGTTTTATATGTTTCAATACTTTACACCTATAATACAAAGAAAACATGGGAAGAAAAAAAAGGAAAAGTGTTACTTGTTTTCACCTTCTTCCATTCCATGCCTCTAAGCCAATGGGAATATGTTTAGGGGGCTCATGTGCTTTTATCTATGCATATGAATGCGTGTGTGCGCGTGCGTGTGCGCGCGCGTGTTGTGTATTGTGTGTGTAAGTATGGATGTATGTATTGGCGTAGTGCCCTGTCAAAAGTGATTGGATATATTTCTGTATTATTTGGTAATTCTTAACGTTTCTACTTCAAACTTTGCACTGTTTTCTTCTGGTGTTTCATTTTGTCTTCTTTCTAGTTATTTTTTTCTCTCAAGCATTGTTTCCCTTTCTGCTTTTGATTTCTTGTTGCTGTTTGGCAGCACATCTTTTTCTCTCCAATTCACATCGAACACTGACTTGCGACAATATTCAGCTTCTTTATGCAATTCGAAGATGATCAATTTCTCTGTTAATGAAAATTAACGAGAATTTCTCCACCAGGTTGACTTGTAATTACTTGTTGAATAGCTAAAATGTCATCTCCACACTTCCTTTTACGTTTTCACTCTCCGAATATCCTTCATTATTTTCAACCTACATATAAAATTTCTTCTCTTCTTTTATATCTATATATTGTATCGACGATTGTACATAATAAGGACAAGATTTTAGCATATATCAAATCTGAAACCCCAGGGATAAAGAGCACTGTCATCAATAACAAAATAGGTAAAACCTTTGAAGAAATGTAATGTTTTCTTTAAGTTTGTCCTTTAATTGGAGTAATTTCCAAAGATTTCTAACGTTTTTTCATGCTCTACTATCAAATTTATTAATGTAAATATATATATGTATATATATATTAATAATATGACAACGAAAGAATGAATGAGACCTCGATATTATGTAAATAGAGGAATTTATCTATAAATATAATATAGGACAATCAGTTAGTTGTCACAATAAAACTCAGAGTTTCGGATATCGGGGCTGAAGCCTCCTTCAGCTTCTCATCAGTTATTAAGACAAAAACGCTCTGAAAAAATAAAAAAGTTGAATAAAGGGAAGTTACTCCAATAGACGTGGAGAAAGTAAAACTTCGTTCATAGAATCTGCATATATGCGCACATGTACACACATATACATACACGTACGCCCACACACACACACACATGTATATGTATATATATATATATATATATATATATATATATATATACATACATACATACATACTTACACACACACGTGTACATACACACACACACACACACACACACATACATATATATATATATATATATATATATATATATATATATATATACATGTATACACGCATACACGCATATGCACACGTATATGTTCCCATGCACACATCATTGTGTTCTTGTACACATCTCTATACGCACATTCACATTCGCCGCAAAACTTGAATATACATGAGTTATGTATGTATTAGGGGTGCATATATACATACACAAATACTACCTCCTGTCTGTCAAACACGCCTACACCTGCAGATATACAAACGTATATACAGACATATATGTATGAAGGAAGGAGACAAGTACAACGGATACAGTCTTACACTCGTATATATATATATATACATACATTCGTACACATGTACACATGCACACGTACACATTTGGTATAAGATTTTCCAGTGAATCTTATAGCTGACCCCTTGTTCTTTTAAGGACCATATATTACTGGATAATTTGGTCGTTTTTCTTTTATCCCAGTGCCTGAAGCTTAAGGTGTGATTATTAAACCTGGTTTTAAAATTTCCCTCTGTGAGATCCACATATTTCTTTGATGAAACTGTGTCCTTAGTGGTCGTAGAGTCTACGGTGGCTTCCTAAATGATGGCCTCGGTCATACAAGCGGGCACAAATTTTTATCTTTGCAGGAACAGCCGGCTTCATGTTGTTGTTTTTGTGTGATGTGTGCAATTATATTTTTAAAGTTAGTGGTTGAACTAAAACTAATTTTTAGGTTATTCCCATTAAAGGGCTTCCTATACCTATGAT
>NC_068981.1:101077710-101080286 GCF_001194135.2 Octopus bimaculoides
TAAAGTATGACCACTAATTTCAGGATACGGTCTGTAATTTCGCTCTTATAGAAACTCCTACCTACATCATTATAAACACATACAAAATGGAATTTTTCGCTGTGAATGATTGTGTGTGTATATTTTCTTGGATCACAATGAGCATCTATTTCGTGAGAATTTACAAAAAATAAATAAATAAATAAAGACGAAAACGGGTATGTAAGTGAGAAATCTTTTACGTTTCGAACCTACGCTCTTCGACAGAAAGAAACACAGAAATAAACAGGAAGAGAAAATAAAAAAGGCTTTGTGGCTTGCGATCTATCATGGCGAATACCAGACAGAATAGTCACACAGGAGAGCTAGGAAGAAGGGGAGATAACAAAGTAGTGGTGATTCCAAAACGAAGGTGCGCGTGCGTGGGTATGTGAGAGCGTGTATGCGCGTGTTGAAGGGGATGGTGACTTTGACGTGTGCGTCTGTGCATGTGTACGTGTATGGATGATTGTGTGGGTGCTGTGGTCAGAGCTAGTGTGCGCGGGGTGGTGTGATGTGGTGTGGTGTGGTGTGGTATGGTGGTGTGGTATGGTGTGGTGGTGTGTGGTGTGGTGTGGTGATGTGGTGTGGTAGTGTGGTATGATGGTGTTAAGGTGTGGGAGAGGCGAGAGTGGGGGAAGCAAGGGTGGGGTGTAAGAGATGGGGTGGGGGTGGAATGAGATGTATAGTGATGGTGGGGCTGAAATGTGTAGGGGTGAGGTGACGAGGGGGTGAAGATGAAGGGAGAAGGTGGGTAGTAGTGAAGAGGGGAAGTAGGTATCAGAGTAAGAGAGGAGAGGAGGGTGGGAGGAAGTAGGTGAGAGAGGAAGTAGGTGAGAGAGGAAGAGAGGAGAGAGAGGAGGAGGGTTAGATGAAGAGGGGGAGGAGTTGAGCCCATGTGGTGCAAAGGGGCGAAGAGAGAAGATTAATCCTTGTTCACGGCGAAGACGGGAGTCCGGATGGCTCCTGTGCAAGGACAATCCGAGCACAGACCGGTATTGTAAAGAAACGACCAGTAGAGCAGAAATGGCGCGAGAACGGGTTGTTGTTGCCGAGTCTGATGTCTTGGAGGTGTTCCGCGAACCAGTCAACCAAGTGACGTCCCGTTTGACCGATGTAAAGAGTAGGACAGAGAGAGCAGGAGTTTTTCCTTGGGGCTGGCCAGATTGGAGCAATATCGAGAATAACCAGCCGAAATTGCAAGGAAAATCTGGATCTCGACTGAAGAGAGAAGACTCCGAATGACATGTCCATGTTTTCTTTGTATCGTCTATCTGTATGTTTTATCCCTTTCTCATATCACCTAAACTGTCTAGATGTTTTGCGTTCCTGTCCCCTTCCGTATTATTTATATATATATATATATATACCGGAGTGAGCACATAAATGTGCAACAAGGTGGAAAAAAGAGTACTCAAATACCAGAGGTAGAGTAATATGCTTTATTTAAAAGCTGCAGAAATATAACAAAAAACTGTTACTCGGAATTTCACGTTCCCGTTCATCGGACAGTTTTGTTAGAAATGGAAGAGAAATGACGATGCAATCAAAACTAATATAAAATTAAAACATGGATCTGTTTCATTGGTCGTTTCAAATAACGGTCTTAGGTATGCAATGAACAAAATAAACAAAAGAAATGAATTCAATCTAGATACATCCTATTTTAAAAAATCAAAGAAAACCTTAAATTGAAAGGTGGGTTCAAAATACATATTGTAAATAATTATATTCGAATTATCGCTCAATTAACACATTAAAATTAAAATAAAATTTACGCTGCATTAAAACGAAAAATATATACGCATACTAGACTATCTACAACATACATATATACATCAAAATATACAGATGTGTATATACAACTGGTTTGGGTGTATCCCTCAGTGTAGATGTGTCCCCTCGGTTGATTTCAAGAGGAATCTAGTTAAAATGAACTCTGTTTCGCATGATTTCTTTTTGGTCTTCCTAAATAGAAATGGCAAATTAAGAAATACAGCTTCATTCTTATAGAAGATCCATAATAAAGATCACATAGAAAAGGAAACAAGTACACAATACAGCAAAAAAGGTATTAAATACTTTTTAGATATGGATATACAAACGCCAACACATACGTGGTCTGGCGCACGTACACTCGCTCGTACAAACGCACATGCACATACAAACGCACATGCACATACAAACGCACATGCACATACAAACACGCACACAAGCGTGGTCTGGTGCGCATGCGCTCTCACACAGAATTAAGTAGTTATTAATATAGTCAGTGGTTATTAGTGGTTAATGATATGACATCGCCTGGTGAGAAGTCACAGATTTTGTGGTGTGGTCCACTGGCTCTGGCTGGAATACTACACCGATGGGGTACACTTAAACTAGTTGTATAGCATCCCACCGACGAGAGATCGATGCTAGATGGACCGAACCAATTGTAGTGATCAATAAAGATTCTCCTATCTTCCGTTTCTCTCATTAATCACACACACACACACACACACACACACACACACACACACACACACACACACACACACACACACACACACACACAC
>NC_068981.1:101080296-101083166 GCF_001194135.2 Octopus bimaculoides
TAGATGGACCGAACCAATTGTAGTGATCAATAAAGATTCTCCTATCTTCCGTTTCTCTCATTAATCACACACACACACACACACACACACACACACACATACACACACACACACACACACACACACACACACACACACACACACAATGATGGCTTGGATCTGTAGTCTATGAGTCACCTTTTTCCTTTCTGGTTTTCAGAAGCCTAATTTCTCAAGATTGGTATTTAGTCAGTGTGTTACATATCCCAAAGCTCCAGTAATTACAGGTATAAATCTGAACTTGTAATCTGGATTGAGTAACTGCAGATTTCTCAATGGTTCAGCATAAGTATTCTCTTTTTCATTGATTTTCAGCTTTATATTAACATCTTATTTCTTTATTGCCCACAAGAGGCTAAACATAGGGGGAACAAACAAGGACAGACAAAGGTATTAAGTCGATTACATCGACCCCAGTGCGTAACTGGTACTTAATTTATCGACCCCGAAAGGATGAAAGACAAAGTCGACCTCGGTGGAATTTGAACTCAGAACGTAACGGCAGACGAAATACCGCTAAGCATTTCGCCCGGCGTGCTAACGTTTCTGCCAGCTCCGCCAGCTCGCTACTTTATATTAACATCTGCCGGGTAGCTGATTTCCATAACTGTACAGAGTTTCTCCTCGCCATCCCAAATTATTACATCAGGTCAAGTGTGTTTGCATTTTATTGAGGTTTTCACTGGAATCTTCTCATTTTTATTATGAGTGGCTATGGCTTTCACCATACCGTGAGTTCTTATTTCTTTGTTCTCGGGGTAGTTACAACATCATGTTGCATCAGTAGGTAATATTGTAATGACATTTTCGGACAACTGCTTATGATGTCGGTGATATCTTCTGTGTTAACTCCACATAGTCTGCATCGGTTGTCACATTTTACTGCTTTTCCAGCATCTTTATCCCTTTCGTGCATCAGGTATTTGATTGATGTTTCCTGTTCCTGGATTGCAAACGCATACCGTTAAAAGTGGGAGCTAGTAATCCAGTTATTGGTCCATGATAGACTACTTTGATGATCGATGTTACTATCATCTTGGAGCTTTCTACTAACATATCTATGCATGGTCTTCTGCTCATATACGCTCATTCTTTCATCTGATGATATATTACGGCAGAGCCGTGCGACTTCTTTGGGCATGTATTATCAGACAAGGAATGCAGCTCAAGGAGCTGCCTTCCAAGTCTCATGATGTTATCAGCCTCATGTATGCAAACTTGGTCAAGGAATGCTCTTCGACACTTGGTTGTTAAAAGATGTTGCAGAAGGGATATGATACGATATTCGAAAGCTGTTTGGATCGATGTTAAGCCTCTGCCGCCTTGTTTCTATTTTAGGCAGAGGTGGTCTACGTCACTGTTGATATGGAAATTATGTGTATCGGTTAGTATCTTTCGGATTTTCACATCAATGGCTCGGATTTCATCAAGTGTCCAATGTTGGTATGAGTACTGGCACTGCAGACACATTGTGAACCATTGTTTTATTGAATGCAGAGTTCCGAGGTTCAAATTTTCTTTATTCGGCTATAATTTCTTTAGTGAAACATGTTTTGTTAGAGGTGTTATTGCAAGATATGTTTTCATCCACTCCTGAACATCTGTAACATTCCTTATCAGGTATAGGGGAAACAGTTAAGACATTGATGGGGATGTTGCTAGTCTGGTGTACAGTTTTCCCTCTTTTCACAACCAAATAGCAACATTTCTCTTGGCCAAATTTCAGCCCTGTATCCTTTGAGAATGTTGTGACCAGGTCATGGCTCTTTTTCATCTCATGCATATTCTTTCCATATAGTTTCAAGCCACCCACAAAGAAACAGTATGCAATTTTGGTACTTCTGTTTCCTTGTGAACCAGTGAGATATCCATCAGATTTACTTAACATGGACGACAAAGGGTTTATAGAAAGTATAAACCGCATAACAGACAGGCTGTCCCCTTGGAATATACCTCTGTGATACTGTATTCTATCAGTGATAATACAGTCACTCCTAGTGTTTAATTTCAAGATGGTGGCCACGGCGAAGCCAGGTCAGCTATGGCTTTGACTATTCTCACAAGAACTTTAGCAAGTTGAAGGGCTTCTAGCATCCATGAGTGAGTAACAGGGTCAAAGACTTTCTTGTAGTCTAGCCACTTTGGAACTAGGTTCCTTCTATGTTCCCGCACCTCTAACATTACAGTTTTGTTGAATAACAAAAATGTATGTATGTATGTGTGTGTGTGTGTGTGTGTGTGTGTGTGTGTGTGAGTGTATAAATTTCCGCATGAATAATAGCTATGCTGTGAAAGACGAGCGGGTGCGCTTGCATGAGGGTGTGAACACGGGTGTGAACAGCAAATAAGTATATATATATGTGTGTATAAATGTCGATGTTGGAACAGCTGTTAATTTAAAGAAACGGCCGTCATTTTATACTTGTGTATATTGATTTCTCTCAGAATTATCCTACTATTTTCTTATTTCTTTTTTTCACCACTTCGTCATGGTTAATGATGATGCGACGTCGTCGGGAATCTAATTAAAGTAGAAATTGATGAGTTACGCTTGAATATATATCAATGTGTTATGTGTAGATGAGTGTCAGTATGTATGGATATACATATATTCATACATACATGCATACATACATACATACATACATACATACATATATACGTACATATACGTACATATACATACATATATATGCATACATATATATAGAACAAGTATAAAGATAAATTTTATTCAACGCATAGATACTGAACAGTATAGATATAAAGGATAAAATCCTTTTCCTTTACATATATATATATATATATATATATATATATATATATATATA
>NC_068981.1:101083609-101089100 GCF_001194135.2 Octopus bimaculoides
ATATATATATATATATATATATATATATATATAATACAAATAATAAGACAAGGAAATTCTTTAACACATCTATAGTGATTCGTTACGATTGTTTCTGTACCAACACTGTACCAACGCGAGTTTACGCAAACATTCGAAGTGGAAATTTACGTAATGTTTGCGGTTTTAGACATTAGAGTGACATTTCGTCAGACTTGCATCAAAGGTATAATATTAAATTAACAAATGATATATTAACCTTTCAGTAACAATGATTGATACTTTGCAGCTTTGTTGTTGTTGTTGTTGTTGTTGATGATGATGATGTTGCTACTGCTGCTGTTGGTGTTTTATTTAGCCTTAGTCATTTCTGATTATAGAAACCTATGATCAAAAACATTCTAACCAAGATCTTTCCGAAGTTTTAGAGGTATATGATTATGTTATTTCATGTTTCCTGTATTTCAGTCGGTAGTGTGTGATTTGAAAGTATTTGTCTACTAAATCTAGTAGGTCAAGTAACCACACACAGGCTCTCTCGTCGACTTTCTTAATATCTGTGGATGATACTTTTTATATAGGTTTAGCACTAACATTCCAAACATTGAATCTCGTATAACACTGTGTAACACGATTTTTGTTCTCGGGTAGCAGCTGTTATCTCCTAATTGCTTACCCCTAGAAAGTATGAAAAATGGCTAATATTTCCTTCAAATTTTGTTTTTGCTACATTTATTCAAACTCCAAAGAATCCTTCACAATACTTGCTTACGATACTCCTCCACTACTTCTGCCCGTGATTAAAGATGCACATATTGTCAGTCACTAAGGAACAAGCTCAAGTGGTTTAGGTCAAACAACTGACAAGCAAATCTGAGGTATTAAGCAGAATATTTGTTATAACAATATTTCTGCTTCACCAACTCAGTGCTGAAATGCAATGCAAAATAGGTGAGTTTCAAAACATTGATGTCCAGGTCACAAAAGCAAAGTTCGAAGAGAATAGTAGTCATAGAAGCAAATTGGAAATAACATTTACTGACCAAAGGCAAAAAATAAAAATAAATAACAATGTTACGCGATATCATCCACTTTAATTTTGAGCAGGAACTTCAAATTCCTGCGGATATTAGACTAGATTACTGGGCGGTCCTATTTCACAGTACCTGTCAAGTCACATCGTATTAAAACAATAGTGCAGGGTAAATGGTATGCGGTATTAAAGAGACATCTAATGGGTGGACAATATCAAAACTTTTGTGGTTCACTGCACTGCCTGAAGTATTCTCAACAAAAACCGATAAAGATTGTTCTTAAAACACTATATCTTTTAACGCATGTGTGAAACACACGATGAGACATTAAGCGGATCACCTTAACGCGGCGATATTAACAACAGACTAAACATAGTTACAGTAATTCCTGGGGCAACAGCTCTCATTGTGGTCATTTCAAACAACCTGACAGCCATTATTTTGATGGAGATGAAAATAAGCATCTGGTCACTAACAGCAGTGACATGTGCAACAGTAGTACAGTGCACAGTACAGTATTGGCTTCAAATTTTTTAACAAGGCCAGCAATTTCGGGAGAGATGTTAAGTCGATTATATCGACCCCAGTTCTCAACTGGTACTTATTTTATCGACCTCGAAAGGATGAAAGGCAAAGTCGACATCAGCAGAATTTAAAGTCAGAACGTAAAGTCAGACGAAATGCCGCTAAGCATTTCGCCCGGCGCAGTAAAGATTCTGCTAGCTCACCGCCTTTAGTACAGTACTAATAAATGTGTATCATTTGTACTAATGCACAGGCATTTGTATTTCATTTATTTAAATAAAGTTACTATTTGTTTAGTTTAGAGGTGACCACTTCGGAAAAATCAGTAATCTGCAAAAACACTGGAGCCAAATTTTCGGAAAATCGATGTTGTACCGATATATAAAAATATTCGATCTTTCAGTATTTGAAATCTTGGCTAAAACCCTTATTGTATGAAGGAACATATCTTACATTAGAATTATTGTAATGTGCCTGTTGTTTAGTTATTCAAGGAAAGAATGTTCTGGAAGACACCTTATGTTAAGTACAATGCTTTTTATTTGTCCTCAATTATGAAATGCCTTACTTGTCTGCTTTTTAATGTCTTTTGTCTTTATTCTTTGCTGTTTACCATGATATATATATATATATATATGTATATGCGCAGAGGTTTGCATTCAGTAAACAGTAACAAAATCCATTTTTCAATTATTATGTAAACTTAAGGTCTAAACTTGTTTTGCTTCATTACAAATTTTATTGTTTGTACATTATGAAATATGATCTCTAGCATAATACTTTATGTAATAATTATTTTGTAATTATTTTTTCTGGCACCTTTCTTTTATTGTCGGGAGTAATGTTTAGTACCCTAAAATGCATTGCAACTTCACTATTCATAATCAACAATCAGTCAACCCAACAAAGGATCCTCTATATAGACGCTCAAACGTTCAGAAATAACAGTTACATCTCTTACAAATCACCTTTAACATGTTAAATAATGAATGGGCACATAATATAATGTAGCCCTACATACATCTATAAAGATTAGATGACGACGGTTGCAGTACCTTTCATTATAAGTTTGCTCGATGAAGGTAACTTAGGTCTAAACAACAAACAACGGCAGTATTTCTCAATAGCAGATTAGTCAAAGTTTTTTTTAATTCTCTCACAGGAATAACATAAATAAAAAGGAATTAGCCATAGCCCGAAATCGAAGACAAGTTACAGTATTGATTTTCAGATACATTTACAATATTCACTCTTATCAGTAGATGTAACAAATCATACAAGTACTTTGTATCGAAAATGTACCAATCGAAAGAATAACCTCAAAAGTCTTTACATGATATACAACCATGTAAATACACATCTCGATTTGGAGGCGTAAATTGTCTTAAAAACCAATAACAATGTGTGTATAACACTATGCTGCTCAGCTGCTACAAGAGCAGATGATTCTCTGTAAACCAAAACACTTAATTTTATATAAAATGTATTGATATGTAATAAAAACAAATAATAATCTGGTCTTGATAAAAATAGGTGTGGAAAACTTTGTAATTCAATATCACATCTTAGACACGCCTTTGATTTTTAATATTGATTTAGGTGTAAAGCCTGCGAGCTGGCAGAAACGTTAGCACGCCGGGCGAAATGCTTAGCGGTATTTCGTCTGCCGTTATGTTCAATTCCGCCGAGGTCGACTTTGCCTTTCATCCTTTCGGGGTCGATAAATTAAGTACCAGTCGCGTAATGGGGTTGATCTAATCGATTGCCCCCCACTCCCCAAAAATTTCTGGCCTTGTGCCTAGAGTAGAAAAGAATATTGATTTGGGTGTAACAATATACGCATTATACATGGATTTGTATAGTATAGCTCAGTGGTTAGAGCGTCGGGCTCACAATCATGAGGTAGTGAGTTTGATTCCCGGACCGGGCTGTGTGTTGTGTTCTTGAGCAAGACTCTTTATTTCCCGTTGCTCCAGTTCACTCAGCTGTAGAAATGAATTGTGATGTCACTGGTGCCAAATTGTATCAGCCTTTGCCTTTCCCTTGGATAACCTCGGTGGTATGGAGAGGGGAGGCTGGTATGCATGAGTGACTGCTGGTCTTCCATTAACAACTTTGCCCGGACTTGTGCCTCAGAGGGGAACTTTCTAGGTGCAACCTCATGGTCATTAATGACCGAAGGGAGTCTTTACGCTTTGTACGGTAACCTAAATGGAGTGCATTTAGGACAAGTTAGTCTCTAGCTGGTGTAATTTCTCTGACTACGTGGCCGTATTTGAATGATAATAACAATAATCCTTTCTACTATAGACACAAGGCCTAAAATTTTGGGAGTGGGGGCTAGTCGATTACATCGACCCCAGTGTTCGACTGGTATTTATTTCCTCGACTCCGAAAGGATGAAAGGCAGCACAAGATAAAAAAGAGTAAACAACACATTTTGAAGTCCAGTTCATGAAAAACGAAAGTTTGTAATGCACTCAAGTAATTTTTCAAATGAATTACTGTTTTCATATCTCCTGCGCCACATAAACACGCAGAGATATTAGCCAATAATAGAACGGTGAGTGCTACAGCGTCGTTTATTACCTCGCTTTACAGAGACCGGTGTACTTTCCACTTGTTGCGTGTGGGTAACATCGCTGTGGTTCACCGGTTTATGTTCAAAATTATAACCAACAATTTCAGGAATGTGAGAGTACGCCCTCCACGAATTGCTGAAAATTGAGGTTGCTGGAAGAATTGACTTCTGTATGCATTCCTCCAGTGCGTCGCGATACCGACATGGCACCGCATAAAGAAAATCCTGTCTGGTCTCGCGACACACTCCTCCGAAAACCCGCTGCTCAAATAGGACCCTTCCTCGGTTGTACTTACGTCTTGAGAAAACTGTTTCGTCTGTCTCAACAATCTTCTCAGGACCGCCGTTCTTAACTGTGTTTCGAAGTAGGTCCTCCGCACGCATCTCTCGAAACTAGCTATCGTAATCAACAGTTGTGCAATGGCTCATCCCCAGTTCTTCAACACAAAATCGGAGTGACGCTAATTCCTTGACCCATAATTAAATGAAAAGCAGTACAGTCCTAAGAGGAAGGGTGCCACCTTATAACTCCGTATTTTTTCTTACTGACACAGACTCCTTGCATCTTTTGCGGGAGCACCGCCAGTAAATGTTTCCACACGATTTTTTTTCGTTCATACAATGTTTTTCTTTCTTTGCATAATTTTCTTCAAGTGCTAACACCCTACTTTTGCAAGTAGGAAACCGCATCCGTTTAAGAAAGGTTACATGAGCTGACTGCAGTCATAATAACAAAATATTCGTTGGGGCAAGAAAAACACAACGTACACAACGTAAAATATCCGAAAGTGCAACGAAAAATATCCAAAAACAGCAAGAGGTGGGTATCAAAAATGCAACGTAAAATATCCAAAACAACAACAGTTGAGTACAAGCAGGAAAACACAACGTAAAATATCAATTTGTAAACACACGTAGTTTTTCGTAAACACATATGGTTTATACAGGCGTGTTCCAACGTTTGGCTTGTTACTATGGAAACAGGCATCTATATGTCTGTGGCTTTTGATTGACTAAAAATTACCCAAAATTTTCAAACTTTAAATGCTATTAACTGCTTATTTATTGATTTATGGCGAAAATGAATTTCATGTCAATAAAGAACATACAAAACTACATCAATACACCAAATTTGAAATCAATTGAAATAAAATTGAAAAAATTGAAAAGTGGCAGCCAAACAGAAAAAATCCGCTGAGTGAACTGGAGAAACACAAAATGAAGCGTTTTTGCTCAACGCACCACCCTGTCTGGGAGTCGAAACTTGGATGCCTTTAACAGTGTTCAATTTAATGCAGATATCTAGATCTGTTATTTGTTTCCCATTCTGCTCCCTATCTTCTTTCTTTTTTTTTTTTTTTTTTTTTTTTTT
>NC_068981.1:101089580-101090469 GCF_001194135.2 Octopus bimaculoides
ATAAACACTCACAACGCCCGGTCTGGGAATCGAAACCTTGATCCTATGAGCGCGAGTCCGCTGCCCTAACCACTGGGCCATTGCGCCTCCACTCTATCAGATACACGTTTGATAAAGAATGGGGTCATGGCGGCGAGTTGGCAGAATCGTTAGCACGCCAGGCGAAATACTTAGCGGTATTTCATCCGTCTTTACGTTCTGAGTTCAAATTCCACCGAAGTCGACTTCGCGTTTCATCCTTTTGGGATCGATAACATAAGTAGCAGTCGAGCACTGGGGTTGATGTAAAAGCACTATTCCTTTCACCCGAATTTGCTGGCTTTGTGCCAAAATATGAAACCGATAGAGAGTGCGGTCTGCCATATTTATTAGTTTCGTAAAGTACAATATAAGACACAAAATACAAAGTAACATATAAATGAATAAAATAAATAAATAAATAAAAGGGACATGTGTATTTGTAATGGTCGTCAAATACAGAAATGTAGGAAACATGCTGTGCCGAAATCGTCACTTATTTGTTACAACAACGTCGGTAACGATAATGGTGAAACAAATAATAAAAATAAAGACAACGCATCAACGATAGCAATAACAACAAAAACGACAACAAAAAAATTACAAAGAAACATACATATATATATATATATAAATAAAAAAGAAATCTAACAACAAACTATAAGAAACTATTAACGAACTTACTAACCAACAAACAAACAATGTACGGTTCTCTTTCACCGCTGTCATCACCACCGCCATTATCACCACTTCACTGAGAGAACAGTCAGATCACTTTACATAGAGTACAGACATGCTGTGGTGGAGAAGAGAAGTAGGATGACACAAAACACACACACACACACACACACACACACACACACACACACAC
>NC_068981.1:101090479-101091019 GCF_001194135.2 Octopus bimaculoides
ACACACACACACACACACACACACACACACACACATACACACACGCATACTCCAGCACACGCGCACTCCCATACACGTGGTGCGCGTGCGTAACTGTAGACGTCAAGAGACATTAAAGACAGGATATAGCGCATGACGGGTATGAAGAAAATTAAAAGGGAGCAAGCTGAGGAGGGTTTTGGTATGAAGAATTAATAAATTTCTGCTTATTTCTCTCTCTCTCTCTCTCTCTCTCCGTCTCTCTATCTGTCTCTCGTTTTCTTACTCTCTCTTGTTATTGTTCTTGTTGCTCTTGTCCTCACTTAATCTTTCTACATCGTCTACAACAACAACGTCAACAATAATAATCCTTTCTATTATAGACACAAGGCCTGAAATTTAAAGGGAGGGGACTAGTCGTTTTCCGTCGACCTCAGTGTTCAACTGGTACTTAACTTTTCACCACGCGAGGATGAAAGGCAAAGTCAACTTCCGCAGAATTTGAACTCAGAACGTAAAGACGGAGAAAATGCAGCTGAGCATTTTACCCGGCATGCTAAC
>NC_068981.1:101091233-101092775 GCF_001194135.2 Octopus bimaculoides
ACAACAACAACAACAACAACAACAACAACAACAACAACAACAACAACAACAACAACAACAACAACAACAACAACAACAACAACAACAAATAGACAAAATAAAATTCCAACAATGGCTGCGAAGCTCAGGACTCAAAGCAGAGACTGAAGGATTTTTAATTGCAGCACAAGATCTAAGCCTCACCACCAGAAACACATAATGAAGAAAAATACAAGTAATTGCAGAATATGTGGTGACGGGGGAGAAACACTAAATCATATTGTCTTTAGCTGCCCAGTCCTTGCTCAGAAGGAATATATCCACAGAACATGACAGAATTGGGACCTATATACACTGGAAGTTTTGCCAACACTATGGAATGTAAACAGAAAAAAAGATGATATAGACACACGCCAGAAAAGGTCTCAGAAAATGACAAAGCAACCATATTCTGGGATATGCCAATACATACAGATAGAGAAATCAAGGCTAATAGACTAGACATAGTTGTCAGAGATCACCAAGAAAAAATGCCTTCTAATCGATACATCAATACCAACAGATGACAATGTATCTCTAAAAGAAAAGGAAAAAACTCTCAACATAGAGGTAACCCGAATGTGGAGCCTAAAAACAAACAATCCCTATAATAATAAGTGCAATAGGTATGATTAAAACACATTCAAACAAATACATAGCCAAAACATCAGGACTTACGAATGTCTATAACATACAGAAAATAGCACTACTAGGCACTGCGCACATCCTACGCAAAGCACTTTCAATACAGTGAAAATAAGAGCACCACAACAAGCTACACTACTTACCCAAGGTACACACAGCTGTGCACGGTAGTGCAGTGAAAGCACTGTCCCCCTGGAAGATTCCTTTCTTGGTTTTCACCTCTCATAATACCTGATTCCCTGCTGTCAATTCAGTTCTTCAACATTTCATACTCATGTTTTCTGCTACTTCATACATTTCCACGGTTCTTGTTATCCAGGTATGTGATATCATATCGTATGCTTTACAATAATCAATCCATGCCAAGATCAGGTTTGTGTGTATTCTCTTGCAGTCTCCGATAATTAGATTATCAATTAACAGTTTATTTTCCGTTCCCCGGCTCTTCTTTCGGCACCCTTTCTGTTTAATATATAGCAGCCCACTTTTTCTAAGTCTCTATACAGTTTATTCAGTAGTTTTATTTTTATCACGTGCTTTTATCCTTTCAGGGTCGATAAAATAAGTACCAGTCGAACACTAGAGTCGATGTAAAAGAGGTGGGTATCAAAAATGCAACGTAAAATATCCCAAAACAGCAAAAGGTGGGTATCAAAAACATAACGCAAGATATCCAAAAACAGAAAGAGGTGGGTATCAAAAATGCAACGTAAAATATCCAAAAACAGCAAGAGGTGGGTGTCAAAAACGTAACGTAAGATATCCAAAAACAGAAAGAGGTGGGTATCGAAAATGCAACGTAAAATATCCAAAAACAGCAAGAGGTGGGTGTCAAAAACGTAACGTAAGATATCCAAAAACAGAAAGAGGTGGGTATCA
>NC_068981.1:101093365-101095757 GCF_001194135.2 Octopus bimaculoides
CTCTCTCTCTCTCTCTCTCTCTCTCTCTCTCTCTCTCTCGTACAAATAAACATACAGTCAAACAGTCAGAGAAAGTGGGAGAGTATATGAATGAATGTGCAATAGTGTGATTAAAAGGGCGATAGATATGTAGACAGGATGACAGGGGGTGCAGAGAAGAAGAAGAAGAAGAAGAAGAAGAAGAAGAAGAAGAAGAAGAAGAAGAAGAAGAAGAAGAAGAAGAAGAAGATAAAAAAGAAGAAGAAGAAGAGAGAGAGAGAGAGAGAGAGAGAGAAGGTAGAAAAAGAAAGGGTGTGGAAATATCCTACCAGAATGTATGAGTGCTTATTTGTTGAGATAGATAGATAGATAGATAGATAGATAGATAGATAGACAGACAGACAGACAGACAGACAGACAGACAGACAGACAGATAGATAGATTGAGAGAGAGAGAGAGAGAGAGAGTAAGAGAGAGAAAGACCCCGTTCTCTATTCAAATGACGTTGGATAACATATTTATTGAAATATCGAAGCACTCAAGATGCTTTCATCACTTGTACGGGAATGCAAGAGAAGATGAAAAGATGATTGAGGAGATGGTAAGGTAAATTAAACATCCTATACAGTCGATAACTGTGGTTACTAACCAACGAAAGATCCTCTCAAAATACTAGAAATAGCAACCAAAGCTTTCTTCGAATTACACTCAAGGAAGGACAAGATATATTATGCTTGTCTAAAAGACGCGATGAAACGCTTTTCATGGTGCCAATTTATCGGAAACAGCTGATCGAAATAAACTAATCGAAAACATTTGTTCGAAAACACAACTGATGGAAATAGTAAATACCCAAATTATAAACTAATCTAGTTATAAAAAGATATTCAAAATATGGAAAATTGGTTAAAAGAAAATTACATCGTCATGTACGCTACCTTTTCATCTCTGATTAAACCAACCACGAAAACAAGGAAGAAAAATACCATTCCCCAACTTGACACCAAAGAAATCAGTGCAGAGGACCGAATAATCTCCGATGCGGTTGGTTTAAAGGTTGAATGGTCATCATTTTGTATCTTTACATTCGCACTATCTTGTGTTCATGACAAAGACACTTGCTCAACCATACTGGTTAACTCTATCTTGAAGTAAAAAAGCGTCGGTAAGTAGTATTGACACAAGTAATAAGATGAATACATTACATAAAAGGCACGTTTGAATATTATGAAAAACCCTTTAGAGGAAATGAATGAATTAAATTTATGTTCAAATATATTTTTCCAGGGGCAATATTTTAGAACCCTTCTACATTTCTAGTTCTTCTCGAGACCATGTTTTCTGAACCCCACTGACTTCACCTAAAAGGTTTACCATTTGTCAAGAATCAATATAATACATAGGGCTAATTCAACTGGTGATTTTGTCTGCCTTTATAAAAATTATTCTAATTAAAACTTTAGATTCGAAATCTAGCAGCTACTAGAAACAGTTCAGCATCGGACTTGATGTGTCGTTGGACAACCGGATCGCGATGTCTTGCTTTATAATTAAAATGTAACCGGGATTGGATTAGTTTGTACTCTCTGAGTCTGGAGAAGAGATAAATAATATTCAGTAATATACTTGGTTATTATACATAATATCATATTGAGTGCAACATTTAAGTGCTCGACAAATGGAAATAGTAAAAAGGAGCTAATTTTGATACTTCCTTGTTAACCTTACTTTTCGCTTTTGTCGTTAAAACTCAAGAAAAAAAAGACTGAACTTAATATATTCTCATTTCATTTTCTCTTGTACATCAGAGGCCTTGTTGCAGTTTAAGCAATCCCAATGACACTATATTAATTGAAGTGAATTTCCAATCAACAAAACTGAAAAAAAATTTTTTTTAAAGATAGAACGAAAATTTATTTTATTTTCTATTAGATTCGTCGTGGGGTTATTACTGGAAAATATTATATCAGCCACATATCGCGATAGCTGGTCAGTACTTAGGTTAAATCGCGTTGATTTGAGTCTTAATGAAGTGATTGATAGATGGTAACTTGAACCAGAAGCCTGCAAAAAAGTCAACAAGAGAATAATTAGTGTAAAATATCATGGCATAGCAGAACAAATATTCCGGGGTATTTTGTTAACCTTTAATACAACTGCGAATCAATAAAAGATTATAATGAAAAAAGAATGAAAAATGTGAAATAGTAAAAATGATGTGTGAGAGTTTATACACAGAGAGAAGAGTAACATCTATCAAGGAATTTCTAATAGGGAATCACTTACATGTTTATCTAACATGCAAAACTTTGTAATTCCTATTGGCAAATGAAAAACGTGTTATGGTGAATAAATAATACGAAAAAATTTCCAATTTTCTATTTTATTATATATATATATATATATATATATA
>NC_068981.1:101095981-101100526 GCF_001194135.2 Octopus bimaculoides
ATATATATATTAAAGTACAGATGAGGATATATAAACTTCAGAGGGACAGAAATATCCAAGATTAGACTGGTTGAATATCTTATAATATATGCACACACATATATTATTATTATTATTATAAAAACCAAGAGAGAAGATGGCGATAAGATTAATAAAAATTTTGGTTTATAATAATTAACCAAATTGATTTAATTGAATTAAATTTGATTGATTTTATACTATAAGCGATTAATTGAAACAATTGTAGGTCTTATCAATGTATTAATAACTTTTTATTAATCTTATCTCCATCTTCTCTCTTGGTTTATATATATATACATAATGTTTATGTATGCGTGTTATAAAAGTCTATATATTCGAAAAAAAAGAAGACATACATATTTCTATCGACAATACACAAGGTTAGTTATAAAAATCAAGTAAAATGGTTCATATTGGGACAAGAAATGAGTGCTGCAGGCAATATTCATTCAACTGGTGTTATTTCTATTCTACTGTGATGGTCAACAATTTACAAACACAATTTTAGTAAAAGTGTATTTACAATGCATTCTTTTTGAACACAGAGAAACATACTCGGCCTCCTTTTTACATCGTAATTCAAAACGACTGTTCCAAACAAAAAGTCAATCTAACAATGAAACAGCAAACTGTTAAACAAAGTATCTTGCTTTTTGATTTTGTTGTTTCTTTTTTTTTTTAAATAGCGGGGTAGGTGATGATTGCATTTACATTTAGCAGACAATGATTATCCAGAAAGCCTGTTTCATTCCGGGTTGTAATTCGATTAAGCATCGTGATATGAACATGCCGTGGACAAGTCTTGTACAGCCCCTTTTTCTATGCCCTGTCGCATTTAGTTATATTTGAGAATTGCCGTAGCTGTCTGCTTTGCCTGGAAGCAATGATCTCTGTACCTCAGCCGGCGTCTTTATTAAGCTGTTAAGCTCAATCTTTTTCTCTTCTTTTTTTTTTTTTTGTCTTTTCCTTACCGGATGTAAATTAACTTCTGTGTGAGAGCAACAGCTAACTAACGAAAACCGAGAGATAGATCTTAGTGAGGAGAGGAAAGGTGCCGTGGAGGAAGTATCATTAGTAAGAATAAAGGAAAAACAAAAGCAAATAGAAAAGAAATTATAAATGGATAAAGTGAAAGACAATACTGTTAAACTTAAGGAAATCTGATAGGGGTTCAGGAAGACATGGAACTAAAGTGTTGGACATGGAAGTTGTCAGAATAAACTATGGCGTATTTGAACAAATGTTGCGTGTGCCTTGGAGCAAGAGCTAAGTTTCCAGGAACTACAACCTATGATTTAGTTTCAATTCTCGGTTAAAGTTAATCCGGTTCATTTAAGCTTTTAATTTATTTTTGAAAAGGCATTAAGACTGCGCCATCTCATCTCCTTTTAAATTTGTTGTTACATGCTCAAGTAAGAAAAGGGATCTAGATATTTAAGTGAATGGATACCTTCTGTTTCATGATAATATGTAAATATTGATTTCAAATTTTGGCACAAGGCCAGCAAGGAGGAAGGGGGTAAATCGATTACATCGGCTCCAGTGGTCAACAGGTACTTATTTTATCGACTCCGAGAGGATGAAAGACAAAGTCGACCACGGCCGAATTTGAACTGAGAACATAAAGACGACCGAAATGCTGCTAAGCATTTTGTCCGGTGTGCTGACGATTCTACCAGCTCGCCACCTTATAGTATGTAAATATCAATACAAGCACAACATCGATTTTTCGACACCTTTGGTTCCAAATAAGGAAATGAAATACAAGTTCCTGTATATTAGAATTAATACACGAGATTATTAATATTCATTTCTACTCTAGGCACAAGGCCCGAAATTTTTGAGGAGAGGAGCAGTCGATTAGATCGACCCTAGTACGCAACTGGTACTTAATTTATCGACCCCGAAAGGATGAAAGGCAGGATTTGAGCTCAGAACATAAAGACAGACGAAATACGCTAAGCATTTCGCCCGGCGTGCTAACGTTTCTGCCAGCTCGTCGCCTTGAGATTATTAATATTATACTGTGTAAGATGCTAGTCTGTGCAAGGTAGCAGTAAACTAGTCTGGCGGTTGCAGGAATTTGAAGTTACTGCTCGTAAATTAGTACATACTATGAAAGGCTATGGACCCTCAGTGTCCGGAACCTCTTATAAGAACTAATTAGAATGAAGTCAATCCTTAAAAAATTAAACAATTGCACGATCACAATATTTATATTGATTTCTACCTATTCTAATACAATAGTTTCTCCAGGACCATGGTTTGTTGCACTAATTATTCTCTCGCTGATTTTTTTGTTCTTGCTTTAGCAATTTTATAAATTGGAAAGCAAAAGTCTCACTAAGCATTTAATAGTAACGTAAACAAACAAACAAACAATAAAATACGATGTTGTTTGCATTTCACTTCATTTAATAACACTGGGGAACAAATTTTAAAAGAGTGTAATTATAATTTAATGATTGCAAAAAGGTTTCTTAGTAAATTCTAAGATTGTTATTATTGTTTGTGGAGCCGCGTGGATTAATGTTGAACTCATGATCATAAGATTGTGGTTTCGATTTCCAGGACTGAGCGATGCATTGTGTTCTTGAGCAAAACACTTCATTTCCCGTTGGTCTAGTTCACTCAGCTGGCAAAAACGACAAATCCTGCGTCCAGGTATCGATGATCCCTAGTTGCATTGTAAATATTCGGGTTTTGAGACAAGAATAATTAAGGCAGCTTTGACTATCATTCCAAAGTACATACTTGATACAATGTTGAATTCGTTCCGCATCACATGTTGGTGATGTTGTTTAGTCTCGGGTCAAATCTAAGAGAGCAGACGCATGGTCAAAGATATTCCAGTCAGCTTGCCTTTAATTCACACATCATAACATTAACTACATTATTATGTCGGTCCTTCTTGTCATTTTTAAGAAGGTAGGCTATGACTTGAAAGGAATTCTGCTGCTATTTCTAACATTACGAAAGACCAGGTAGAGCAGCGGTTCTCAACTATTTTTTTTATTATGGACGCCTTTGATTACTATTTTGTTCTGGTGGACTTCCATGGCCGTTCGATGTTTAAGCACTAGTTTTATAGAAGCTTTCAGAATTTCTGCTTAGCTTTTCACTTGGATAGTTCGAACTTTGTAAAATGTTAGAGAAAGAAATCTAGCTGTTTCTTGCCATAATTACATTTAAAGCAAATTTTTTCGTGAACACTTAATATACTACTGTGGGTCTCCCATTTACTATTTTGCTTGCATGAACCGCTAAAAATCTTATATGGAACCCCAGGGGCCCTATGGACCCCGGTTGAGAGCTACTGAGACACAAGCTGCCCCATTCACACGACATCAGATGTAATGCAATTTTAAGCGTTATGAATATTTTAACTTTAGGATATAAATGATTGTCACAGCTTCACTACATTTTTCTAAGTATATATGATATGTGTGTGTATGAGTGTGTGCGTACATACTCAAGAGTGGCTGTGTGGTAAGTAGCTTGCTTACCAACCACATGGTTCCGGGATCAGTCCCACTGCGTGGCACCTTGGGCAAGTGTCTTCTACTATAGCCTCGGGCCGACCAAAGCCTTGTGAGTGGATTTGGTAGACGGAAACTGAAAGAAGCCCGTCGTATATATGTATATATATATGTATATATATATATATATATGTTTGTGTGTCTGTGTTTGTCCCCCCACCATCGCTTGACAACCGATGCTGGTGTGTTTACGTCCCCGTAACTTAGCGGCTCAGCAAAAAGAGACCAATATAATAAGTACTAGGCTTACAAAGAATAAGTCCTGGGGTCGATTTTCTTGACTAAAGGCGGTGCTCCAGCCTGGCCGCAGTCAAATGACTGAAACAAGTAAAAGAGTAAAAGAGTAAAAGGGTATACGTAAACACATACATACAAACACCAGACACACGTGTATATATATGTATATATATTCACACACACGTATATACATATATACACGCGCGTGTGGGTGTATGTATACATACGCATACATACACCCACACACGATACATATATAGTGAACAGAATTAGATATCGACAGGAAATAATAAGAAAAGAAAAAAAGAAAAAATACACGTTAATTACCAAGGAACGAAATAGTCGTAGAAAGTTCATTTTCCAACCGAAATGCCTAATTAACACCAGACCAAACATATGTATTTCCGTCTGCCGTAACAACAGATAGAAAAACAAAATGGCGGAATTCACAAAATATAAACAAAAAGTAAACTAATCTGAAAATAGAGGAGTAGATGTTTACAAGATAACAAACAAGTAATACAATTAGATAAATAAGGCAAACATATATTGATAGATCGTCTGCCAGGTGTGAAAGTGTAGTGTTATGGTGTCTCCTTTCAACAAAGTCAAAGAAGCTCCTTAAAGATCAGCTATTTTTGTAAAGCACCTCCCATCTACATAACACGTCGAAACCAAGTTCGCATAACACGAGAGCAATTCGCGCACACACACACACACACACACACACACACACACACACACACAC
>NC_068981.1:101100981-101106957 GCF_001194135.2 Octopus bimaculoides
TATATATATATATATATGTATATTACGTGTGTGTATTGTTTATATATATATGAATGCATATATATACATATATATATATATATATATATATGTATATGTGGGTGGGTGTATACACACACACACATAGTCATGTACAAGTATATCATTGCTTCATCTTTTAATTCATTATTGTAAAGTTAATGTTCACTGGAACTCCAAGTTTCGCGTGACGGCTCATTCAACCTGACAAGTTGAATAAGCCGTAAAGAGAAACTTGAAGTCCCAATCAACACGAAATTTACAATGAATGTGCCTCTACACTTACTGAGTCACCCTACTAGTAAATATTCCATTCTTACTTTTACTTTAGTTTTAAAATAATAATCTTAATTTAATATTTTCTATCCATTTATCTGCGTGTCTATACGTATACAGAGACACACGCATACATATAGCTTATATATAAATAAGCAATAGATCCAACGCTTCTTTTGCTCCTTCCCACGTGAATGATTGATACTAACCATTCAAGTTATGCACTAAGATGTTCGACTGCCTGTGAGTTATTCGGGATACCATCGCTCCAATCTATACGTATATAAATAACAGTCTGTTTGGATGTCTGTTTGTTAGTGTCAATTTGCCGTCTACATCGGTTAACGAATCTTCGCGAAACTTTTTATACATGTTATACCAACAACCAGTTTGTTACTAGGCTCATTGCAGTTTAATAAAAATCTATAATCCCTAGAAGGGATCCAGATATAATCCATCTATTTTCCTTTAATAGTCAAGGGGAAATAACCCACCCATTCATTTTTCTTTATTTTTCTCTTTTGCACATTGGTCATTTCTCCCTTCATTTATAAGAGAAGCAATATCATTAGAGTGACCGCTTACCAGTGATTAGGTTGTATAAATACGTGTGCGGCAAAAATAAAAATAAACTTTAGGGGTACGTAAATTACATGAGTAGATCATTTCCAGAATATTTTTAGAACTTTTTTTTTCTTGAAAAAGGGCGTACAAAACGTTAACATTCGTACCGGAAGTTGACTCATTTAGATAACGGCTTAAACATAATAAAACTGACTTTTATTTATGCTGGACGGTATAATGTTTACTTTTTCCGTATAAATTTACTAAAACCATTAAATGGTTAACTACTTTTCGAAGTCTGATGTTCATGCTGGTAATCACAGTCCGGGTCATATTTTACATTGCTTGCAGTTTATACATATCGCAATGGAGCATCATTGACATACATAGTGATATGGATATTCCTCACTGAAAAGAAAAATGTAATGATATGGATAATGTTAATTGTATGTTTTTATTTTTGTCTGTTTATTACTAAGCACAGCTTTAAATTTGTCCTACTGTTTATGCCAATTTCGAACATTGGCTTCATTAACATTAAAATACCTTCTGGCAGGTCTATTATCATGTTCAAATGCATTTTCAACATATTTAATGTCTTCTTTGCAGTAAACGATTCATAAGTTCTGCCAATACTGACAATAACGGTAATGACGAATGTTTAAGTTTGCTTGACATTTTAGAAGTGTGAAAGGGATTAAAATTTCGATATTCCGTATCAAAGGTTCCCACAAGAATAGGCGGAAATCAGAACTTGAGACAAGGAGACGCTTTCGACCAATCAGAATTCTGTTTACATAATCAGTTTGATCGATCACCTTCCTCTGTCGATTGAGTAAAACGTTATCCAAGTTTATGTTTATTGGTAATTAAATTTAATTTGCAACATCTCTGCGTATTTATCAGCTTTGTTTTTGTTGATAATTTTTATCAACAACTTTTCCTGTGATCATGATTTGAGAAGACATACAGCAGTATACTAAAGATCGAATATAATCTCTTGTGGGCAAGAAATGTAAAATAAAGTTTATTATAAACAACACAAACACTTTGTAATTTAATAGCTTTCAATGTGAAACCTGTTAAAATTATTTTTATTTAATGAAAATTCAACAAAATCTAATCATAAGTAAGTGAAATTATGCTAAATACAACTAATTTGAAATCCTTTTTCCCCTCGCCATATCGGCAATTCTGAAAACATTTGGGTGCGAATTTTACACACGAGAAGAAGCTTTTTTTAACAAATTTTATCCTGAAAATCACCTGCGTAAATTAAACAGGTGCACAAATTACATGGCTTTATATGGTATTTGAACTATTAGGGTTATTTTCGCACTTTACCCAGAACAACCTTTAAACAAGTAAATAGTATTTTTCCTAACAACAGATCCACTTATTTCGGTTAGTGACTTATTCACCAATATACCATGAATGACGATGCCTTTCATGTCACTTCAGCCAAATTACAGACGCTGCATGAAGAACTTTTCAGACTTACTTTGAATTGTTATTATCTCATTTTGGTATACATATCTGATTGGTATTTCCTTCTAAGTTCTATATACTCTTGGAACGCATTAAAGCCTTTTTCAAGGCTACTTTATTTGAATTCTTACTATCTGGTAACTAATTTCATGTTATCACGTAACTGACTTCACGATTTTGGTATTCATAACTTATTGGGATTTCCTAAAAACAAGATCCTGCGTTAGACGGTTCGGTATTCTCTGTAATTGCACAAAAAACCGTTTTAAGGGCTACATACTTTGTATTGTTGCTATTGGATTAGCGAAACAATTATGAGAACGGGACCAGGGGATAGGCCTCGCTTTTCCGAGAATTACCGGGTACGTCAGCTAGTTAAATATAATGACAAGGACATACACGCTCTACAGCATTACTTCTCATAATAAAAGTTTTAAGAAGAAGCTGAAATATGCTCATTGATGAATAAATAAAATTTATTTTAAAACTAGTCTTATTTTGTATATTTCAAAAAAATTAGAATTAAAATCTGCGTCTATTTTTTGTTTTTTTTTGTTTTTAGTATTCTTTTTGTAATGGATTGGACTAAATGAATGACCTGAACCCAGGACCTGTGAGCTTCTTTGAAACCGAAAATATTCGTCCTTGAGTAACTGCAAGTTGCCAGCTTTAAAGAAAATATGGGTAGAGAAGAAATTCCAATGTGTTGGGACTCTGGCTAAGAAGGACTGGGCGTAGTGGTTAGAGTAGAACCTAATGTAGACCCAACATGGGTGATGAGAAGAGAAAAAGTGGGTTGAATTTGAGATGAGATTAGATGAGAAGATCATCCAGCACCGGTTGGAGCTAAGACCACTGTAATAGTAGCTGAAGAGGCAGTGAGGTTACCAAACATTTGTGAGCTAGAGGCTAGAGTGTACTGGTGAGTGAAGATTTAATTGTTACCCTTAATTTTTCGTTCCCAGTAGAATGAGGCGAAAGTAGAAGAAAAAAAGAAAAAGAAGTAAAAACGAAACGAGTAGATGGATACTTATGAAAAGTTAGTTAGGCACTTTAGCCATTGGGCAATTTTGCCACCGCGTCGGAAACTAGATTATAAACAGAAAATTACACGCAGAGTCAGATGGAAACTTATCAGCACAGAGGATATACGTAAGGAAAAAACAAAATAAAACATCTTTATTTTTTATTTATTTCTACTGTTGCCTCTCATTTATTAGGTTCAGTTCAGTGGTGTGCAAATTATTTCTATTTTCTTCTTCTCTCTCTCCTCACACATATCATCACCGCTTACTCACAGCCAAAAAATATACATCATATGATTCTCAGCGAGAGCACTTCGTGTAATCGAGGTGCAATGTGTGTTAAGTAAAACAAACAAAACTCGCAAACCGAAACATAAGTTGGCACAGTTTCGTTGTTTAGAATACTTGCTAATTTTTGTCTAATCCTTTACTAATGACTGCAAGTGTAAGAATTTCAGCTGGTCTAGACTTGTTGAACGTCGAAATTGTTTAATATGTATGATATTTCATTTACAAAAGTCTGCGGTTAGAAACGAGGGAAATACATTTTTCTCCTAATTCATTCATTCATTCTTTCAATTTTCCTCATCTTTCCTTCTTTCTTTCTTCATTTTCTCCTCCTTCACTTCCTTCCTTCTTTTCTTGGCTTCTTCCCATAATTCCTTAATTCCTCAATTGCACCTTTATTATTTCCTTCCACCTTTCTTTTTCTTACTTATTCCGTCTCCTCCTCTTTCTCCCCCTCGCTTCTTCCTTCATCTAGTCTTTTTGCTTTTCTTCTTTTATTCCTTATTTACTCATTCGTCTCCGTTGTTTTCTATCTCACTTCTTTTCTTACTCTGTCATTCCTTTTCCGTTTCATTTTCCTTTGTACACTTTCATTTTTTCCTTCCTTCTTCTCCTCTAGACCCTTTTGTTTCTTTCATCTATTTATTCATTTATCCATCCTTCCTCTGTTCTCTCTCTCTCTCTCTCTCTCTCTCTCTCTCTCTCTCTCTCTCTCTCTCTCTCTCTCTCTCTCTCTCTCTCTCCCAATCTTCGACCATGCTCTATTCTATTCTTAATTCCCTTCATTTGTCTTTCATTTTATTCCTACCTTTTTCTTCTGTTCTTCCTACTACCCTTTTCCTATCCCTCATTCTTGTTTCTTCCCTCCTCCTCTCTATTTTTCATTCATTCTTTCTCCCTTTCTTTCCTTTATTCTTTCCATTATTCTTTCCTTTATTTTTTAATCCCTTTCCCTCCATTACTTCTTCCTTTCTTTCCTCCTATCCATCCGTCCATCTATCCATCCATCTCTAACTCAATTACTTCCCTCTACACCACACCTACAATTACCTGAACCTTACCCTATCACTTTCAACGTTCCAAATTCTTCACATCGCCTCGTGTATGTTTTTTCGTTCTATGTTTTGTTTCCGCTCGATATATATTCAACATGCAAACGATCATTTGAACTCTACGCTGGCTTCCAATATTAACATTGTATGAGTGTGTATGCATGTGTGTGTGTGTGCGTATGCGTTCATGTTGATTTTATGTGTTGCTTATGACTGTGTGTGAGTATGTGGGTTCGCACATGTATGTGTTTGTTTACTTGTCTGTCTCTGTGTGTGTGCGCGTGTGTGTGTGCGTGTGTGTGTGTATGTGTGTGTGTGAGTCCATGCCTATGCTTGTGTTACCTATGGCTCTGTATGACTGAGTATGTATGTTCGTGTGTTCGCGCGTGTGTGTATGTATGTTTGTGCGTGTTTGTGTGTGTGTGAGTGTGTGTGTGTGTGTGTATGTGTATGTGTGTGTGTGTGTGAGTGAGTGTGTGAGTCCATGCGTATGCTTGTGTTACCTATGGCTCTGTATGAGTGAGTATGTATGTTCGTGTGTTCGCGTGTGTGTGTATGTGTGTTTGTGCGTGTTTGTGTGTGTGAGTGTGTGTGTATGTGTGTGTGTGTGCATGCGCTTTCATGCGTGTGCCTACGACCGTGTGTTAGTGTGTGTATGTGTGTTTGTGTTTGTGTATTTGCGCATTTGTTAGTGTCAGAGTGTGTACGCGCGCGTGCGTTTATGTGTGCGTGTATGTTTGTGTGTGTGGTGTGTGTTTATGCGTGCGTGTAAATATTGCATGTGTCTACTGTGAGTATGTGAGACATCATCCGGATAAATTTTTTACCGACGTTCCATACCAAACCCTGACTATACCAGACCAGTTATATTCAATGGGTTGTAATGAAGAGCGTAGAACGCCCCCAACTCACCAATACTACTGTTACTACTCCTGTATGTGTGTGTGTGCGTGTGGGCGTGCGCGCACGCGTATGTGAGTGTGTGCGAGAGAGAGAGACAGACAGAGAGACAGACAGACAGACAGACAGAAATGCGCATTTGGACCTAAAAATTAGAGAAACAAGTGTTCGATATTTGTAATAGGGCAGTAAGGTAGCCAGTAAGGTGGCGTCATTTGAAGGCAAAAACAATGCAAAACGCATTGTGACCATAGATGTGTAACAATATCAGATCACGTGATATATGTACATATACATATATATATATATGAATGTATGTATGTGTATGTATATATATGTATATATATATATATATATATATATAT
>NC_068981.1:101108042-101108530 GCF_001194135.2 Octopus bimaculoides
ATAGATAGATAGATAGATAGATAGATAGATAGATAGATAGATAGATAGATAGATAGATATAAACAGTTATGTATGAATGTGTGTGTGTGTGTGTGTGCGTGCTCTGCCATGCAATGTGTATTGCTTCATCGTAAACTGACAACAGTATAATTTTTGTACATACCAATGATTCTGAAATACCACATATTAAAAAGGAAACTGCTGTGAGATTTGATTAAATATAGCAAAGTGCAGACGTTTAATTATCTGTTTTACCATTCTTTCTAGCCGTTTATTCCTTGACATTTATTACACACCATCTTATAGGCATACATACATATCTGTCTAGATATTTATATTACAAGTTAAGTTGATCTCAAACGCCTACTGTGCCATATAGATTTTCATTCTATAGCTACGTATATATACACATAAATGCACATACAAACACAAGGACGTATATATATATATAGTCTATTGACTAAATTTTTTTACACGCAAAGCCACTG
>NC_068981.1:101109420-101111196 GCF_001194135.2 Octopus bimaculoides
CATAAAACAATACTTCATAGATATCGGAGTCCTTTTAGCAAGGTACAAAAAAGTTGTAGGTTTTTGAATCCTAAGTTGTTAGAGTATTGGATCACTACTCTGGACAGAAAGGGAGGTGTATAAGGCACATCGATAAATTCACAAGAAAACTTTGTTTTCGTACGAGAACACATTGTTGTTTAAAAACGGCATGCAAAGTAAACTAATATTTATTTAAACACGCTAGCCCAAACAACCAGAGAGCTAAGCTAACCAGCCAGCCAGCCAACCAGCCAACCAGCCAGCCACCTAGCCAGACAACCGCCGCTTTGGCCATCTTCCACTCCTTCCATGTACGGAACAGATGTTGAAATTCGACTAAACTAACATCTTTTATTATTTCTGAGTTTCATCCGTTACGCGTTACAACTGTAGCGTTTGTGTAAGTGGTTGTTTTACTAAGATTTCTCCACAACAAAACAACGATTACTTTACGAGAAGAGGGATACTCACGAGCGGAAAAAGAGTTCAGAAGAAGCGAAGGGGAAGAGGAGGGTTCTGTGAGTGAAGATAAACAACAGTGCATGCTTCGTTGAGTATTGCCACGTGATGGATATGTTGTTCTTTAGCCGGAGTGAACTCTGAATGAAAAGATCTATGATCAAGGAAATTCTAGTTTTGACCGTCTCATCTCATTTTCAGACATTGTATATCTGTGACTATATTATCCAATGCACCTTTCCTTTTCTTCAACCCGGTAAGATTTGGTTTGAGAAAGATTTGGTCACTATTTTTGACAGGGCGAGCGACCTTGCTCATCTCTCACTGAAGTAAGTGGCAAAACTAAAAATTAGTTTCTCATTCGTTCACCCAACTCTCTCTCTTTCTCTATTTATCTATCTATATATCTATCTGTCTATCAATCTATTTAACTTCCATTCGAATCTAATACATTTACGTTTGCTCATGCCGTCAGGAAAGGCAAGGTATATAGGTTCAGTAAAACAGGTTTTGAGGTCGCAAGTTTGTTTATTAGGAGGAAGCAAACAGATTGACCATCTCAGTGACTCCTCTTAGTAAACAAGAATTAAATTATGGTAATAAACCATGCATGGAAAGAAGATGTATATTTTCTCTTCAGTCGTTATCGACTAGATGAATCTTCAGCGTGCAATATCCAGCTTATCTATACGGCTTGGCTCGCTGGTATTATCGATTGAACGGGATACCATCATGCATAATTGGTTAGCAGAATTTGAACTCAGAACGTAAAGATCCAGAAGAAATACTTTCCTCTAATATCTTAACAATTCCATCAATCTAGTACCCGTGAATAATACCTATTTTACTGATCCAGAAGGCAAGAAGATTGGCGTTGATCACGGCGGAATTTAAACTCATTGAGCAGAGAACCGAAGCGAATAACTCAAGGATTCTTTCTATTCGATGCTCTAACAACCCTGTCATTTTCCTAGCTATGATACACTCAAGCAAAAACAAAGAGAATAAAATAACCCCTTATGCTTTTTTTTTTTTGTTGAATGAGAAGAAAAGGTGACTTTCCGGACAGATAAGGTGAAGGCACTTGATGTTCAGTGTAAACTTCTGTAGACTGATGACCTACATGGGCCTGGATTCAATCCCATAGAGTGAAACCTTGGGCAAGTGATTTTACTATAGCCTCGAGCTGACCAAAGCCTTGTGAGAGGATTTGGTTCACGGAAACTGAAAGACACTCATCATATGTGTGTGTGTGTATGTGTGTGTGTGTGTGTGTGTGTGTGTGTGTGTGTGTGT
>NC_068981.1:101111550-101112456 GCF_001194135.2 Octopus bimaculoides
TGCAATATATATATATATATATATATATAGAATAAGAGCAGGCTAAGTACTGAGGTCAATTCATTCGACTAAAATTCTTCAAGGCGGTGCCCCAGCATGGCCGCGACCTAATGACTGAAAGAAGTAAAATATAAAGGATACGAAAATATATGGGCTTGGACTGAAGTTCAGGGGACTGAGCCCCTTCAAGCAGAAATGATGAGGCGAACTTTTGAGAGCGGCTTTTTGTGTTATGCAGAGAATGGCTCAGACTGACTGCAAATTGGCAAAATCGTTAGAACATCGAACAAAATGTCTTGTGGTCTTTGTTCTGATTAGAAAATGTTCTGAGTCCAATTCACATATACACACACATACATATACATCCATATATATATATATATGTGTGTGTGTGTGTGTGTGTGTGTGTGTGTGTGTGTGTGTGTGTGCGTGCGTGTGTGCGTATGTGTGTTTGCGTGTAATATGTATATATATATATATATATTCGCAAACACATAAACACGTTATATACTTGTAAATATACACTTCTGATTCGACCCACAAATACACATACAAGCACTTACATATACTTATATATACATGAATAATACACAATGTCTATACTGTTAATTTCGTATATACAATCTCACTAACACTCACACACACACACACACAGACACTCGCGCGCGCATTCCTGATTAGACATTAATGTCACTTCATGTGAAATGTGAAAATGGTCGTATCCGACGCTTTGTTTATAAACTTTTCCGTGAATTATTATTTTGTAAATAATTATATAATCTTAAAGTTAATATCTCACACTTGCTGCTTTGTTTATTTAAAGAGAAACGAGATAAATTATTCGCGAAACTGTCTTCTTCCGGTTCTACTTTTCCGGCTTCAGTCAAGCTATCTCATTTAATTTTT
>NC_068981.1:101114740-101119378 GCF_001194135.2 Octopus bimaculoides
TGTGTGTGTGTGTGTGTGTGTGTGTGTGTGTGTATGTGTGTGTGTGTGTGTGTGTGTGTATGTGCACATGCGTATGTGTATATATTTGTATGTGTGTATATATGTATATATCATCGGTTCGTATCTTTCACTTCTTTTCAGTTTCTCTCCCATTTCACTTTTCACACTCACACTTACATACTCTCTCTCTCTCTCTCTCTCTCTCTCTCTCTCACACACACACACACACACACACACACACACACACACACACACACATTCATACGCGGGCATGTGCACCCAAATACACGCGTAAGCACAACGCCTCAAATTTTGTAGGAATATCTATAGGGACGGAGAATCTGTGGGGCGAAGAAGAGATATACGCATGTATGCGTTTCTGTATCACTCAGTGCTTGTATGTTTATACCTATGTTCGTGAATTATTTGGTATCCTGATTCACCGTTTCACCAACAGTAACGTCTACACTATGGGTGGGGAAACCTTTTAGTGCGGCGGGAAAAAATTTCCTAAGAAAAAGGTCCGCAAGCGGATCACAGGTTCTAACTCTTATATATGTGTAAATCTTGTATACATCAATGTATAATTTGACATAAATTAACAAAGACATCATATAAATAAAGACATATATCAATGTATAATTTGATATACATTAATAAATTAATGTGTAATTTGACATACATTAAATTAACGCGTTACATCTTCATTAACGCCGCCACTGAATTTAGGTCGTTTATATTACTTATTAGGTATTCTATTTTTTTTTCAGCTAAAGTGTAGTTGGGTCTCAAGGAGGGGGTATAAACCTACCAATATGTGTTTTGTAGTGAAAATAAAATTTCCATTAAAATGGCAATTACCGGACGATTTCTGACCATTTTAAGTCATTGTGGAAACGCGAACTATGTCGCAAATAGGAATATGAATATTGCATAAATTTTGATTGAAAAATTTACTATATTTTGTACATATGAGTATATCAGCCTACGGGCACAATAGAACGGGTTCGCGGGCTAAATTGAAAAGAAATTGAAAAGAAAAGAAAAAAGGGAAACCATAGGAAGTACAAAAAGGACATGAAGAAGAATTACGCAAGAAGGGAATACACAATCAATTCCATGTTGCCACAACAGCAGTTGTTGGAAAAGATAGGTTGGATTGGCTGATGAAAGAAACCCTAGAAAAAGAGACCCAGAGCACTATACTGGCAGCGCAGGACCAAGCTCTAGCCACGAACTAGAGGAATGAGCAAGTGTCTCCGCTGTGCCGCATCTGCAATAGAATGCCCATATCACGAACGAATGACTTAGACTTGCCCAAAACCACTACAAGTGGGGGCTAGAGAGTGGCAAGACGTGGTTTGAGCACAAACCACAGACAGTGGGAGAGTTGGAGACTTGCAAAATCCTCTGGGATTTCCCAATCCAAACAGATCAGGCGCTAGCGCATAACAGACTGGACTTAGTAGAGGTGAACAAGGTGCACCATATATGCTATATAGTTGACGTCCAAGAAGGAAGGCGAAAAGATAGATAGATACAACCGTCGTAAGTACGAAATAGCCCAGCTATGGAAAATGAAGTAGGTGAAGACAGTGCCAATTATTGTTGGGTCCTTGAGAACAGTACCAGAAGACATCAAGAGGAATATAAAGGAATAGAGTACCGATAGAATAAGTGCCAAGCTTAAAAAGAAAACAAGTTCTAGGGTGGATTCGTTCGACTAAAAATTCCTCAAGTCGGTGCCCCAGCATGGCCGCAGAAAAATGACTGAAACAAGTTAAAAATAAAATATAAAAGATGCAAGAAACAATAAGCATTGCACCCACCCCTGACCATTTAGCTACCAAGGAATTTATTCTAATATATGCCACCGAGCGAGCTTCTACCTGATCATTTGCGTTGTTTAAAAGAAATACCAACGAGATCTCATTGAAACATACTCTACCTTTTTTTTAAAGAGATATGCAGACGATAATATTATTCTAGGTACATACATAATTTCTGGAAAAAAAGGGAAAAGACTGGATTGTCACGGATGGATTGCCTTTCGATCATAAGACTGCTAGATCAGAGCATGCCTGCAACTAAACAACTATATCAATAACTCTGAATGAACCACCGAAGGAGCTTCTGTGTTGGTCGCACGACCTGCTAGAAATAGCAGCAAAACCTCCCTTAAATCATATTGCAACAGTCTTCAAAAACAAAGGTGCACACTAGATGATGTACCCCTAGGAAGAAGAGAAGATGATATGTCTACTCCAACAACAACAACAACAACAAACCTACAATTCAGTCAACACCGTCCGCCCAAAACTAGTCAAGCCGTAGAGGCAGACGAGAAAATCGGACGGCTGCTGGGTGTAAATAGAATAGGAATTATATTTCACTTATGTCCCGGAGTACAACAGCTGGGCGGTTGCTTCAAATTAGTTAGATTCGAAAGTTTCATTTGGTGCAGAGTTTTCACTCGTACAACACTTCGTTATTCTAGGTGTTTTTATCCATGAGGAAGTTCTTGCTTGCTTCTTCTCTTCGTATCTATCAGGATGTTCTTGCTTCCTCTCGTTTAGCATGTCTTCCTTTATTCGTTCCCTAGCGCGCGTGCACACACACACACACACACACACACACACACATATGCTCACTTGTAAACTCAGACACATACGCAACAGCGCATCACATTCATATCGGAATAGTATAAAATTCAACAAATTTTATACACAGCCAGTGTTGTAAGTGCATGTGAGCGTCCACGTATTCGTGCGTGTTTGTGTTCATGTATGTATGTGTATGTGTATAAATACATGAATACATACAGGCACATTCACATGCGCGCACGCACATACATGTTTTGTGTGTATATATATATAAATATATATATATATATATATATATATATATATATATATATATATATATATTAGTAACACGAAACTTCTAGTAACAACTGTGCAACATCGTAGCCTTAATTGCGGTTATTAATATTTTTTCTGCTTAAAAGGCGGCGAGCTGGTAGAATCGTTAGCACGACGAGCAAAATGCTTCGCGGCATTTCGTCCATCTTTATGTTCTGAATTCAAATTTTGCCGAGGTCGATTTTGCCTTTTATCTTTCGCTGTCGATAAAATAAGTACAAGTTGAGCACTGGGATCGACTTACTACTCCATTTCTCGAAATTGCTGGCCTTGTGCCAAAATTTGAAGCCAATATTTATTTTGCTTTTTGTATTGAGTGCATATTCTTTTTTTTACGCTCGCATATATTATATATGTGGGTATATATGTATGCACATATGTGCGTTTGCACGTGTGAGGCTATATGGCCTAGCGGTTAGAGTGTTGCACTCATGGTCGCAAGATAGTGGTTTCAATTCTTGAACCGGGTTGTTCGTTGAGTTCTTGAGCAATTCACTTCGTCTTACGTTGCTCTACAATCAGGATTCAGGCTGCATCGATTTGATGGAGGGAGTGAGATAATGTACAAATCACTATAAACAAATCATTCTATTGTTCAGCAAGAAATTGCAGAAGCGTCGTTCTCGGACTACGAGAAACTACCACCGTACATATATGAGTCCTCTTACAATCATTTCTACTAGAGGCACGAGGCCTGAAATTTGGAGGAGGGACTAGTCGATTACATCGACCTTAGTGTGTAACTGGTACTTAATTCATCGAAATCGGAAAGAATTTGAACTTAGAAAGTATGCGTGTGTCATTCAATAGTTTACCTCTTTATCGAATTCTCTAAATTCACACTAATAACCCACTTGAGTTATTTCCCTAACGCACGGTTGAATATGTATGTGTATGTGTCTGCGAGTGTGTCTATGTGTGTGTTATGTATGCGTCTGTATTTGTGTGTATGTATGTGTGTGTGTACGCGTATATGTGTGTGTGTGTTGCCTGTAGCTGCATGTATATACACATATATAGTTCTTAGATATGTTTCAGTGCTTGAGTACTCATAATTGTTTGTGCCTGTATGCTTGCGTGCCAACGTGTATATACGTATATAAATGTGTGCGTACCTTTCATATGCATGTGTGTGTGTGTGATGTGTGTGTGTGTGTGTGTGTGTGTGTGTGAGCGCGAGCAGATAAAACAGATTTCTGTGTCTTACTCTAAGTGAAAGTACAGTTAGTCTTTCCTGTAGGTATCACGTGGTACACTGTCCACAATGATGACGTCACTGCCACAGAACATTGCAGAAGAGAGCAATAAGTAACAGCAATAAATATCAGTTTCGTGTTATTCAGCACTAGCACTTGTTGTACAGCATGTTTATACAAAAGTACATGGCAGGCTAGATATATTTCGCTAGTCAAGTGGGTGTAGACAATGACGACTACGATGACGATGATGATGATTATGATTTTCCAGCGAGTCGACCAAAAAGGGCAATTTGGTCGATTGAAACAAGGTTGTTGTTAAATGCTCGAAATACGAGACTAGAAAAACAGCCAACAACTGATGAAGGGTCGTTATTTATGTTGTTTGTTTTGCTTTGCATTTTTGCCTTTCGTTGTTCGAAAGAATAGTTCATGTTCCATGTATTCGTGCTTCGTACTTTTTGTTGTACACGTTTCATGACGTCCTGTGACCACATATGCATATACATACATACATATAT
>NC_068981.1:101120526-101122334 GCF_001194135.2 Octopus bimaculoides
AGAGAGAGAGAGAGAGAGAGAGAGAGAGAGAGAGAGAGAAAGATTAATTAATTAACTGATCAATAATTAATAATTCTACCAAGTAGAATTACCTACTGAAATGAGAAATGTCCTGAACGTGGCTATCAAGGTTGTCAACTTTGTTAAAGGTGGAGCCTTAAACAGTCGTCTTTTCAAACTGCTGTGTAAAGATATGGAATCTGAATATGAAGCATTGCTTTTTCACACGAACGTACAATGACTATCAAAAGGGAACATGCTTGGATGGCTTTATGAACTACAAGAAGTAGCAATATTTCTTGATTTGCAGCAGAAGGCAGATCTCCATGACAAGTTCGAGTCTGAAAGCTTTCAGCTATCTCTAGCTTACCTGATGGACATCTTCTAAGCGTTGAATGCTCTCGACTTTAACCTACAAAGGAGAACATCAATATTCTCACGTACCACAACACCATTCAAACCGTCATGGCCAAACTCAACCTCTATAAATGTCGAATTCAGCAGGAAAGTACAGCTAGTTTTAGTAACTTGGATTCTGCTCTTATTCACGGTAGCCTTGATTCTGAGTTAAAGAAACAAATAATCACTCATCTGACTTGAAAACAGAATTCATCAGATACTTCCCAGATATGGAGGAAAAGCGTGAAGCTTGGAAATTCATCAGGAATCCATTTCAGTGTGAAGTGACTGATGTTTTGGATGAAGTGCAAGAGGAGTTTCTTGAGCTGAAGTTCAACTCAAAGCTAAGGAGGACTTCAAACAACTGGATCTTGAAACGTTCTGGATCAAGTAACTTCCTGTTTACCCTCTTGATCTCAGATCAGGCTCTTCGGATTTTAGCTATGTTTGGATCCACGTAACATTGTGAAGCTGCATTTTCCACGCTCGTTGTTGTCAGAAACAGGCTGAAGGTTGAAAGGGACTTACGTTGTGCACTCTCTGACATTCAACTACACATTCAAGATCTTGTGGCTAAGGAGCAGTTTCAACTATCTCACTTTTTGTATGATGTGATTATATACAAAATGATACATATTTTGTATAATGTGACTAATTCATTTTCAATAAAATGACTAAAAACATATTTTAGATTTTATTTAAAATTTGTTGGGGGGGGGGAGAATTTTATTCATAGATGCAAGGGGGCATGGAGAGAAGGACAAATTCCTAGGGGAGGCGGGGAGGCGTGGTAGTAAAAAGGTTAAGAACCACTACTCTAGATGGTAGAAACAGCAGCCAAATCTTTCTCAAATCACCCCAACCGTCTTAAGAGAATGGAAGGATACATTGGATGATACATTTCTAGACCAGGCCTTCAGAATTGGTCAGAAGCTAAGTAACAATAAGTTGCCACTTTCAATGCTCATGGCAAGCCGAATCTTCAGCACATATTGGATTCTTCCCATTTAAAGTATTTCCTTTCACTTACTCTTCTTACCTCGAATTACCGCTCTTGGTCAACAGTCTGGGGAGAGACAAAGAGACGAGGGAAAGAAAAGAGAAATTATTTGATTCAATACACTCAATAGAAATTACATTAGCGGTGTCACCCAACGTAACATTCTCATTTACCAGTTTGACTTGATTGTGTCGCAGTCAGGTATCTGCACCTCTTAGGTCGGCTGGGGTGTCTTTTATCTCTTTCAACAATGTAACAACCTTTCTCAGACCTCTCATTAAAATTCCTAAAAAATAATTTCTTGGTAGGACTACACTACAGTTTGAGTATGAATAAAAAAATAAATGAATTTTTTTGCATTTACTTAATATGTTTCAGACTTTTAAGCCATTGTCTAAAAGTAATAGAT
>NC_068981.1:101124945-101125671 GCF_001194135.2 Octopus bimaculoides
AGAGAGAGAGAGAGAGAGAGAGAGAGAGAGAGAGAGAGAGAGAAGATGATAAAGTTGTTCTCTTCAGGATCTGAACTCAGAATGTCGAGACAGAACAAATACTATATCGTATTTTTCCCAGCAAGGATTCTGCCAATAATGTTTGTTGGCGTAGTACTGGATTGCCGAGAAAAGAACCACTAGCTTATGTCATACATATGATGTCATGCATTGGAATCGAAACAGAGTTCTCATAATGATAACTTCTCAACCACATGGCATGCCGGTATATACCACAAGGGTAGCTTCAATGCTAAATATTTCTTTTTATAGCAAGTGCAAATACACAAATACGTTTATGTGGAGGAGTTCAGTCAAATCTTATTGTCAGTAAAGGAATTTGGCTTTGTCCTTGTATTTCCTACAGCGTTAATTATTTTTCATTATCTCCATTCTTTTCTTTTGATAAAATACATTATTATTATATTTATTTGTGTTCTTTTTTTCTCTCCTTTCGTGGTTCCTAATAAGTATAAGTATGACACATATTTTGAATGAGCATATTTTGTTTTTACACAGATACTAACACACTCCCCGTACATCAGCACACACCCGTAGAGTCCATGCCGATTTTCCGTATTCCCGAGCGTCATACTAATATATACTTTTGTTATTTACACCACCTGTCCTCGTCTGTTGTTATTTTTTGTATATTCTCCCATATATATATATATATATATATATATA
>NC_068981.1:101126808-101127539 GCF_001194135.2 Octopus bimaculoides
TATATGCTACATATGTGGAAAATCGGTGTGTGTTTGTGGCGTTGTTAGCTAACTCCTTCTACATCGTTTTATTGATTTTGATGAAGCTTGGCACGTGAGTAGAACTAATGTCTGGAAACCTCGTGACATACTTAGATTGTTGAAAAATCGATAATACGGCCCGGCCCCTAGAAGGGATCTTTATATCAACCTCAGGTAACTAATTTTTTTAAAACAGCCAAGGGAAATAGCCCATAATAACCGGCATAATATTTTTAAAGACTCAACGGAAATAACCCAAAGCACCTGCATTTTATTTGAATTCTTACTATCAGGTAACTAATTTCATGTTATTGCATAACTGACTTCACAATTTGGGTATACATAACTTATTGGGAATTCCTAAAAACAAGATCCTGTGTAAGACAGTTCGGTATTTTCAATAAATGCACAAAAACCGTTTTAAGGACTACATACATTGGATTAATGGAGGGTCAAAGTTGGGAACAATAGTAAGACAGTGGAGACATACAAGGAAACCGAACAAAAACAAACATGGAGGGTCGTTAGACTAGAACAAGGGTAAAATAGCGAAGGCTAGAGAAATAACTCCTTTGAAAAGAGGAAAAATAGAAGAGAGAGATAGAAGACCTCCAGTCCTTAGGACAGTCCTGGTTGAACTCATTTACTTTCATATTTCATGTTGTTTACTGTTGGTGACGTCCTGTACCCATATATGCATGTATATGTAT
>NC_068981.1:101128283-101129612 GCF_001194135.2 Octopus bimaculoides
TGTGTGTGTGTGTGTGTGTGTGTGTTCGTAAGGAAACGTTGATGTGTCTATATACGATAGATAGATAGATAGATAGATAGATAGATAGATAGATAGATAGATAGATGTTCACGCACATATATGTATACATACATAATGACAGAGGAGAAAAGAGCAAGCGCAGTGCAAGAGGTAGGCTAGAAATACTAAGGCTGTACACCGACAGTACATGAAAATTATAATGGCCAGCATAGCTCAAATTGTAAACATTGCAACCTAAACCTTAAACACTGGTGCGTTAATGATAATGTTCCTGTATGCGATATGCGATTGCTTTTGCTCTTAACTGAAGTCGCTTCATTTTTAATAGTTATTTTCTTTTTTATCCTTCCTAATCGCTTATTGCGTATGTATGTATAAGTACGTGTGTGTTTGTTCCCATATGCATGTGTGTGTGTGTGTGTGTGTGTGTGTGTGTATGTGTGTGTGTGTGATTGCGTGCGAGTGTGTATGTGTATGTTGCCAGTAACACACCTACATTCACGTACACTCACACACACTCGCTAGTCTTGCTTCTCCCTCTCTCTCTATGAACAAAATGCACAGGCCCACTAGACACGAGACATACCGCAGAGTTAGATACGTATATACACGCAGACACACACAATTATGACTTCTTTAACACTCAAACGTGTCTAAGCACTATATATGAGCATGTGTATACACATGTCGCTATAGGCACCACACACACACATATTCACCAGCTTCCTGTCCATTTCACCTTTCTAATGCATCTGGTGTCGCTGAAATGTCGATCTCACTTCTAACAGTACCATGTGACCCACCTTGGCTAATAGCAGCCCGTTTTCTAGTAGCTATCTGGAACTTCCTGTGTTTCTTCATTCGACAATCTCAGCCTGAATGTGCCGGGTTTCTGTTAGAAGCCTGTAAAACTTTAAGTCGCATTGTACCGAATCAAACTATTTTAAATAATAATATGTGTAATTTCTACTGTCCACTCACATTTACATATATATATACTGAACCCGTAACCATGTGATTGGGAACCAAGCTTCTTATATATATGGGAGAATTTACGAAAAAAAAACAACAGACGAGGACAGGTGGTGTAAACAACAAAAGAATGTATTAGTTTAACGCTTGGGAATAGAGAAAGTCTTTAACGTTTCGAGCTACGCTCTTCAACAGAAAGAATAAGGAGAAAAACAAGGAGAAAAAATTTAAACGTCGTGGTCAGCGATCTATATATATATATATATATATATATATATAAACAATATATGAGTATATGCATATATATGTACATGTATGTATATACGTTCATCTACA
>NC_068981.1:101130745-101139906 GCF_001194135.2 Octopus bimaculoides
TATATATATATATATATATAAATCATGGATTGGTTACGGTTAGAGTACGTTTGCTCATAGTTCTGTTCAGTTGGGGCTGACCTGGGATTAAACAGCAATCATCAATACTCATAGTCACCCCTCCCCACCATATACACAGTAACTGATACAGTAACTGTTGATGCTTTCGTTGTTGATGCTGTTGTTGTTGTTGTTGTTTTCGTCGTCGTCGTCGTCGCTGTTGATGATGATGATGATGACGACGACGCCTATGCCTAGGACGATGGCGGCGATGGTGATGATAACTACCGTTAATATTGTTGTTGTTGCTGTTGTTGTTAACTGTGCCAAGTGGGATCCCATCAAACCAAACCCTCCACAATGTGAAGTGATCACCTCACAAGACATGACAGCTGCAGTGCCATCAACTTAACTTACCCACAACAACAAACATCTTAATGACATTCTAGTGATATCTCTCTCTTTCTTTGTCTTTCTTCATTGTTCCTTTTCCTTCTTCATCTCTTTTTTTTCTCTCTCTTTTCTGTTTATATTTCTTCTTTCTTCTTCTTCTTTCCTGCCTGGCTTTTCTTCCCATCCGCCTTTTTCGTTTCCTTTTTAACCTTCTTTATGCCATCTCTTGTATTCTTCCTTTCCTATCTTCCTATATATCTTATCTGACTGTTTATCTATCTATCTATCTATCTATTTATCTATTTATCTATCTATCTATCTATCTATCTATCTATCTATCTATCTATCTGTCTGTCTGTCTGTCTGTCTGTCTGCCTGTCTGTCTGTCTATCTATCTATCTGTCATCTAATAATCTATTATATAAATATGCGTGTGTATCTGCCTGTCTGTCTGCCTATCTAGATAGCTAGCTAGCTAACTAGCTAGCTAACTAGCTAGCTAACTAGCTAGCTAACTAGCTAGCTAACTAGCTAGCTAACTAGCTAGCTAGCTAGATAGATAGATAGATAGATAGATAGATAGATAGATAGATAGATAGATAGATAGATAGATAGATAGATAGATTAGCTAGCATAGCTTGCTATCTCAATTTTTTCTTCTTCATTGCTTCTTTTCTTTTCCATATTTCTTACAATATTCTCCAGCATTCCTCTTTTTTCGTTTCTCTTCTTTTCGTCTCTTCCTGCCTTCTTTACATTTTTCTTCCTTTCTATATCCTCCATCCTTCCTCTCCTTGGTGTATCTCTTCTGTTGATTTCTTTCTCTTTATCTGTCTTTGCTTTCTTCTTCCTTTCTTTCTTCTTCCTTTCTTTCTTTCTTTTTTCTTTCTTCCTTCTTTCTTTGCACTCTTTCTCCCTTCTTTTGCCTCATTTCTTTTACTTCTTCAGTTCATATTCCACTTCTTTTATTCTTTTTGGTCGAACAAATTGTCACCAGTGCATATTTTTCAGTCTAGCACTTATTCTATCGGCCTCTTTTGTCGAACCGCTATGTTACGAGAACGTAAACAAAAACTCACCAGACGTCAAGCAGTCAGTCGGAAGACAAAGACACGCACTCATACTTATGTACACAACACACACACACACACACACACACACACATACGATGGATTTCCACACAATTTCTTGCGATCCAAGCCTAGTAGGAGACACTGACCCAAGGTGACGTGTAGTGAGACTGAACCCGATTCTACGTGGCTGCAAACGTTTTAGCTTACACAGCCACGCCTGCGCCAAGCTACTTAACCAATCCTTCCCCCCATTTACTAATTCACTATTCCCTTCTTTCTTCTTGGTTTTCTCTTCTCTCTACTTTTTCCTTCATTTATTTCATCATCGTTCCTTCCTTCTTCTTCTTTCTTCCTTTTCATTTTTTTTTAAAGACTTTTGGATTTCTATCTTTTATTCCTCCTCACTCCCACTTCTCTTCCTTCACTCTTTCTCCGAGCAGCTGTTTCATTCTGTTATTCATTTGTCATTTCATTCATTAACTCTACTATTCCATCGTCTTCCCATTACTCTCTCCCTCATTCATTCCTATGCCACAAACCTTTTCTCTGTCTTGTACGTTCTATTTATATACCAACCCCAGTCCCCTTTTCTATATCATAATGATATATTAATACTTCTCACTGTTTTTACTTACCAATATACATGGACCAAACTGGAGGCGCAATGGCCCAGTGGTTAGGGCAGCGGACTCGCGGTCGTAGGATCGCGGTTTCGATTCCCAAACCGGGCGTTGTGAGTGTTTATTGAGCGAAAACACCTAAAAGCTCCACGAGGCTCCGGCAGGGGATGGTGTACTCTTTCACCACAACGTTCTCTTACTTCCTGTTTCTGTTGTGCCTGTAATCCAAAGGGTCAGCCTTGTCACACTGTGTTACGCTGAATATCCCCGAGAACTACTCAGCCACTTGCATGTTAATTTCACGAGCAGGCTGTTCCGTTGATCGGATCAACTGGAACCCTCGACGTCGTAAGCGACGGAGTGCCAACACATGGACCAAAATGCCTAGCCCCAGTTTATCTTATTGTCACGTGCTATTTTTGTTATATAGCATCCTTCTCCCCCAAGTCAGCCCTTATCAAGCAGATTAGTGATTAAAAATATTCCAGCCGCAACAATTATCTTCTTGATCAGTCATAGCGTATCTAGGAGTACATCATTTACTATGTCCTTTCTTTTTTAAGACGATGGAATGAGATTTAAGAAAGATTGGGCTACTTTCCTAGCCAGTCCAGTGAACGAGCAGAATACTCCTTCGTTGGCCCATACGACCATACAGAAGTTCCTTCGTTAGTTCACGTTCTATACTCCATGTTTGTACATTCATGTGTGCAGAAGAGAAGTGTCGCTTGTTTAATTCTTTGATTACTTCCTTTAAAGAAAGAGCTGGGCGATTCTAAGGAACACAAATCCATCATTGGAATTTAGGCAACAACGACAGTCAGGGCTGAATTGAGAGTTGTCTCTAAGTCACAGAGACCTCCTTATGAAAAAAAAATTTCTCCGGATTGTCTCAAAGAAATTTAAAACTTATAAAGCTTCTCGTTATTTTGAGGTCCCTAACATGGAGAAATGGCAGAATCATTGGGGTATCGGACCTAATGTTTCACGTTATTCCTTCTTGCTCTTAACATTCTGTGTTCAAACTTTGTCGTTCATCGCTCCGGGGGTCAATAAAATAAAGTACCAATCTATATTCTCCATCCCACCTCTCCTTGGTGTATTTCTTCTGTTGATTTCTTTGTTTTTCTTTCTTTCTTTCTTTCTTTCTTTCTTTCTTTGTTCCTTCCTTCTTTCCTCTCTTTCCCTCCTCTTTTACCACATTTCTTTTACTTGTTATCTATTACACACCTTCTCACAAAAAATTGCTGGCCTTGTGTATAAATCAGAAACCATTATTTTGAAACGCTAAGCTGCAATATGTTTAGATGTTTAAGTTAAACCTAAATCATGCATTCGCTTACAATAAATACTTACACGTTGAATTTTAGAAACATTTTGCATTTTTGCACTGTTCTACTTACAGATTGGTTGACTGAAAACCCGAGCTTTAGAGAATTTTTATCTATATATTTAATAACATAACCAAGTACAACAATGACTACTGATATAAATTTATAATCTGGGTTGAGACTGCATAAGCTTTAGAAGCAGCTGTCCATAAATATTCTCTCTCTCACTAGTTTTGAATATATTCACATCCGCAGGACAGTTGACTTCCTCAATTATACGCTGTTGTTCTTCAGCCTCAGGTTAACACTGATTGATAAGATCCATAATCATAGACGTTCCAACCGAAACCTTTAAGCGGTGCGTTGTCCTTGAGCAAAACGCTTCATTTTACATTGTTGCAATCTACTTAACTGAACATGTATACCAGCCTAGTGCTGGTGCAGCCCTTTCTCCCTCCAGCTGTCACATTCTTTTATGTTAGATTTGTCAAGAGTGGGAGGACCGAGTGGATGTCAGTGATTTCTTGCAACAACATAGACATCTAAAACAATAAGTGAGAGCATAACATTTGCTACTATGTCATACTCACATGCAAGAGACGCGTATATTCTCATGGATATGCATTTATATGTTGTCGTTTATAGCAAAAAAAAATTACACCCACGTGTCTTTTTGCTCCCTGTTAAAACTTTAGAAGGATATATACATGCGCATGCGCACTAACACACACATACACATACATGCACACACACACACACATGCACACATACACACACACACATACACACTCTGAAAACATACAGGCATCCTCTGTATGATACAAGCTGTATTATACAAATTCTGATTACAGAATTCTGGACTTACAAAAGTTTTAAATTATGTTTAACTACTAAGAGAGTTCGAAAACTCAGATAACTCTAATTTATTTTGAAAACTAAAATTCTAATGGATATTTTTAGAAATAATATATATTTGATGTAAAACTTTACTGTATTCGGCCGTTGCTTTCGTCATTTTTCTGTATTTCTGTCCTTTCAATAAAGTTCGGGACGTCTACAATACGTGGCAATGAAAATACGTGTCTCAAGTATTTAAGCAGCTACCCCGTTAACTACTCAGGTACTAATTTTTCTAGCATTTCATGTGATGCTTAACATGGAAATGCACCTGAGTGTGTGGTTCGACAATGAAACTAAACGTAATGCATCTATAATAACGATGACCATTCAAGCTAAAGCTTGGCTGTATGTTGATTTGGAGATAAAGGAAGGTGTGAGTTTTTTTATGCAAAACCTTTTCTGGCTTGTAAAAGCTAGTTTGAAAGTTTTAATAGATGTCTTAATTTGCATGACGTTAAAATAGCTAATGAAGCTATCAGCACTGGCATAGGATGTCAGCGCTGCTATTAATTATCTTGTGGAAGGCAGCGAGCTAGCAGAGTTGTTAGCGCGCCAGACAAAATACTTCACCGCATTTCGTCCGTCTTTACGTTCTGAGCTCAAATTGTGCCCAGGTCGACATTGCCTATTCAGGGTTGATAAAATAAGTACCAGTTAAGTACTGTAGAAGATGTAATTGACCAGGCCCTCCCCCAAAACTTTCTAAAGGATGAAGCGCTAAAGAAAAATATTACTGACAAAAAAAAATCGTTTGACGCTTTTCTTGTGGAAGGAAATACTGTTGACGGCGTGAAATTAAATCTCCTAAATGTACATCACTCCGGAAACACCAAGGTTTTCAATGGCTACTCTAAATTTATCTGAGATTTGGCGGTCCAACAAAAAGATCTGAATAATTATGAACCTCTTCCAAGATGGGCTTACATAATTTTGCCCTGCTCCAGAAAAAAAAAATACAGTACCAGGCGTAATATTTATAACAAAATATTGCTCGTTTTAAACACTGCACTTAGCCATCCAACGAAGGTAAATTCTCTTATAACGTGAGAATAGAATATCCTCAAGAATATAACTTCTTTGCTCCGGTTATAAGTGTAACAGCTAACTTCACTGAGTGTTATTAGAAGAATTTTGAGACGATTCATAAAAGCATTTGATAGAGAGGATAAATCTACAGACAGAGGCATCCGGAAAAAGTTTAGCGTTACGGATGCAGTGGATAACATAATCGAATTTTGGGATGAAATAAAACACTCAGTTATGAATGGTGTTCAGAAAAATATATGATCAAATTATATACTTGAGTTTACACGTTTTCCACCAGGAGAAAATCTGCATCTAATTCTAAAAGATACTGTGACTTCAGCAAATGATGACGGGTTTAAAGAAGTCATAAAAGTTCATGTGATTGAGTTACAACAGTCCCATAGATAAAGTTTATCGAATTATGCGCTGTGACAGTTAAAACAAGAGTGAGCTGCAAGGCAAGAAAACAATATGAAAGCTCAACCCATTCCACTCCAGTTCACTACAAAGAACGTGACTAAAGGGTTGACACTTATTGAGGATTATTTTCAGGTCTTTGCAATAGCGTAAATAAAAATTACCTGTCGAAGTTCATAATCAGCTCAGTTCCTACACTGAGTTGTACGGGATAGTATCCATAAACGCCAAACAATATGGATAAGTTACATCACCAACACCAAGAAAACCACCACCACCTCCACCACCACTGCTCCCACTACTGCCATCTCCACCACGACGTCATCACTTTCTTCATCATTATCATCAGCAGCAGCATCACCATAGTAAAGCAGCAACATCGTTACCACCACCAGTAGTAGTAACAGTATCACCACCACAAACAACAACGCCACTAACTCCATCAACACCATCACCATTTTCCTCATCAGCAGTATTATATTTTTTGTTATTGTTTTATCCCTTCATTCATTTATTTACCTAACACAAGTGTCAGCTTAGCAATAGCGATGCAGCTGTGGTCATTCTATGGATAAGCTAGATTTCATCCCTAGGATCGCCAATTTTATTTTGACGTGGAAACCATTTAAACCATTTCTGGTTTACATGATCTTTTTTCTTTTTTTTTTTGTTACAGAATGAAAAAAAGAAAAAGAAACTTTTCCATAAAGGTGCAAAATCCTGCAGTGTATTTAAACTATGTGAAAGATGGAACTTCCTTCACTATCGACAATTTTTCTACAGACACCGAATTTTCTTTTTTTTTTTTTAATCATTTGGTCAGAAAGGAAGAGTAGTACCCACGATCATTCACATTCCCACCGAGATTGTTGACCCGGAAGGAAGAAGGTATACTCAACCAGGAGACTTCCCTGGACGTTTACAACTGAGTCAACTCCACTAAACTTACCCAAAGACCAAATGGTGTGTTAATTAAGACGATGGATTGAGGCGACTGTCCAAGAGGCTACGGTGAGAATTTAACTCAAAGTGTGAAGAGCTGGAGTAAAATACCGATGCTCTAACAATTCCAGCAGACTACTGCTTTAGAATGGTGCTTTATCAACCGTGGAAAAATGGAAAGTAGAGATGGTCAGACGAGATTTTACACACACACACACACACACACACACACACACATACGAAGGGGTGCTGAAAAATTCCTGGCCTTAAGGGTATCGCGAAAGGCCTTGTTGGAGGCCCAAACTTTTGAGGTCTTTTACAGGGCTTAGAAAAACTGAAGGAGCGCTGCAATAAGTATGTGAATCTAAGAGGGGAGTATGTTGAATAAAAACATAACTGATCCTCCTTATTTTTTTTACCGAAAGCTAGGAATTTTTCAGCACCCCTACGTGTCGGTGCGTATGCGCAAACACGCACACACACACACACGCACACGCACACACACACACACACACACACACACACACACACAGAGTCACACACTCGCACACACGCACAAACACACGCATGTATATATTTGGATGTGTTTATATGTAAGTATATATTCATATATATGTACATATATGTGCATATCTAAATGTATATATATGTACATATATGTGCATATCTAAATGTATATATATGTATGTATATGTGTGTGGGGGTGTATGTATGTATGTGTGTGAATGTGTGTGTGTATGTGTAAAAAGGCATTCTTTATACCCAACTTAACGTAGATGTTTCGATAGAGCGCCGAATACTGCGGTTTCGCCTTTGAGATATCCTCTCATACAGACGCATAGTGCATAAAATCACGCATATATGTATATCGTTGGCAGACGAAAATCGTCTATCATGGGTGCCGGAACTGCCAGGTAACGCGATTTCAACCTACTGTGTCTTTTCAGTGAGAGATGACCGCTCAACGCTAATGATATATAGAATGACAGTGACTTTTCAGGTACTAATGTCCCAAATAGCTAGGAGACTTATTAAAAAAATTAATTATTAGCATCAGAAGTAGTATCTATACGAAAAGGCATTTTTTTTTACATCTGACTTAACGTAGATGTTTTGTTAGAATGCCGAACACAGCAGTATTCGCCAAGAGTAGTCCTCTTCTATAGACGCATGGTGCATAAAAGCACTCACACAAACACACACATATATGGGTAATCAGGTGATTTCAACGTACTGCATCTCTTCAGTGGCAGGTGCCTGCAGTACTTGGCGTTGTAACAAAACATCCTCGTTAAGTTGGTATTCAAAGAATGCCGCTTGGTATTAATACTGCTTCTGTTGCTAATAATTTATATATATACACATATATATATATATATATATATATATATATATATAATATGCAATATCTAATGTCTATTTATATATATTACACGCACGCACACACACATACACCATTTCTCAGAAGATATCTTGAAGTAGCAGCCCTAAACTCGAAATATTGAAACATAAGGTAATATTAAAGACCATCGACTTGTATAATTTCTTATAACTTGCACTATTTTGACTTTATAATAAGTATATATACATATATATATGTGTGTGTGTGTATGTATGTGTGTGTGTGTGTGTGTGTGTGTGTGTGTGTGTGTGTGTGTGTGTGTGTGTGTGTGTGTTTGTGTATATGTGTGTTTATATATATATATATATATATAATACAAATAATAAATGAGTATATGCATATATACGTACATGTATGTACATACCTACATCTACCTGTATATATAGATGCATATCTGGGTACAGGACGTTGCAAACAAAGCGTAGATAAAAAAATAATAAACGGAGTACAGAAAACACACAGGCAACATAGAGAACATTTCCTTCATCAGCTGCCACCATTCTAACACTGGGGTTTCGAAGAGTTAGAGCAAGACGCATCGTTAAAATGGCTCTTCCCACGGACCACAAATTAAATTTGTACCATGGAGGAATGTAGTGGCGGACAGAAAACAAGACAGGAAAACAAACAAGAAAGGCTATACGGCCAGACGTGAAAGAATATGTGTATATTGAACCCTGTGAAGCAACAAACTGGAAGGAAGCGGGACGAAGTATGTTCATATGCGTGCTTGGCGATAGCCAAGGAAGAAAGGAAATAGGGCTGGACACATGTGACCAGCGAGGAGTAAGGAGAAAGAGTGGTAGAGGGAGAAAAAAGAGGAGGAAGTAGAAAATAGGTGAGCAACGAGAGACAGGGAGGAAGAGAGAGATATAGTAGTAACAGAAGGAAAAACGAGAGGGGGAAAGAGAGAGATATAGTGGTAAGAGAAGGAAGAACGAGATGCTGAAAAAGATACAAAGATAGAGTCGCGTCAGGAAATATAAAGTTCAAAACTTACTTGCAGAGATGACGCGTGCGTTCGATCATGTAATACAAATAATAAATGAGTATATGC
>NC_068981.1:101139916-101142095 GCF_001194135.2 Octopus bimaculoides
TATATATATATATATTATCAACCACATATACTTAACGTACATGCTACGTGTATTTGCTAATAAGCTACGATTTCGCGTGGTGCCCGAACAGGACCGCGATGAATCATTTCGCCAGTTCACAACTTATATTCATATAGCGTGTAAATTATATGCAGGTATAACCGAACAACGCATACGTAAGAGCTGAGCTATCTCGCCTGTCCTTGACTTTCTGGGGTTTTAACATCTGGCGCTTTAAGACAGTATTCTCCACCACGCTAAATCACAACCTACCGGCAAATATACCGTTGCTATACGTTAAGTATATGTTGTTGATAATGTTTACTACCCTAGCTCTGCTTCTATTTCATATTTGACTATATATATTATACACAAGCCAGATAAAAAGAGGGAGAGAAAAAAGATGGCGAAAAGCAGAAAAAGAAGTAATGATAGTTTCGATACAATAGGTAACGTTAAATGATAGCATAAACTTTTTCATGTTGCAAAAAGAAAAAAAAATTAATGTATATATACATACACACACGCACACTCACACGCATACATACATCTATATATTCATTTGCTTTTAGCATTTGAACAGTGAACATGCTTAGTACGTTGTCGTATACGTGATGTAGGGATGATGGACTTTTTTCTGAACTCTCAGTCGTTAATGATGGGCGCATGAATTCATTTTCTTATTTACTTTTGAGAAAACTCTGTATGAAAACACTTTTACAAAGCCACACGAAATAAATTTGATTGACAAGCAGTAGTAAACCTTGTTGAATGTTGGAGTATCCTCTAATCTATATATATATATATATATATATATATATATATATATATATATATATATATATATATATATACGCATGTATGTATGTATGTATGTATGTATATTTGTATGTGTGTATGTATGTATATGCAGTTAAGTGGAAAACATTTACGAAAATACTAACAAAATAGAAGAGGCTTAGAAAAGTAGAAAATAAATTACTCACACACACATACACGCACGCACACACACACACATAACACACACACACACACACATACATATATATATGTGTACATATATATATATATATATATATATATTTGCTGGTATCTTCCTTACATCATTATTGTTAACAATGGAAAAACATCTGTGGTAGTCAAGAATAACATCAAAATAATGACAAGTATAAAGGAGTAAAAAAAAAAGCCAATTGTTATACCAGGTGTTATTTTGATCATTATTAGAGACATATTGGCTGTCATTTGAGCCCGACAGTGAGAAAACTTGTCTAATCTTTTATACATACAAACACAGCTAGTGAGTCAATCTCAGACCGTCAAATGCATAATCCATGTTGCTCTCTTTATCTCACTTATTTTTCTCCGTCTTCATCATTTCTTCGTTCTCTTTATCTCTTCTTACCTTTATTTCTCTATCTCTGTCTCTCTCTCTCTCTCTCTCTCTCTCTCTCTTTATATGATTTTCTGTTTGCTTTCTTTCTCTTTTCCATTTTCTTGCTTCCCTCCCACTTTTTTATTTTGTTCCCCCCTGTGTCTCTTTATCATTCTCTCTTTAAATTTTTATTCCCTCTTTCTCTTTCTCTCTATACCGACTCCAAGGGGAAAAAAATTACCATTTTCTTTCTTTGCAGTTCGCATAAAATGGAGCATCCTCTGGGATTATATACTCGCCTGTCAAAGAAATCTACTATTGTTGTTACGGCGTCAGCAAAATTTTTTTTTTAACCCACACCACTTCATAAATCACTTACTAATTGTTTCGTGATCTGTATATTTCACTAAACGCATCGTCTTCTTTCTTGGATTGTTATTTGAATGCTTTAAATCAATGTGTTCGTCGTTATTGCTTGGACAGCTTAAAAGACAGATCTAAAACTGAAAGGCCATATAAAAATTTGTTTTGTTTTGTTAAAATAATATTTTAGAAAATTTCAATCTAAAGTTTGAGTATTTCATTGTAGTAAAAACAAGGGTAGTGAAAAAGGAGAAACGGTAGCATGTCCGACTAAATCTCTCACAGGATTTCGTCAGGGTTCACTCGCACCGCATGACACCTTGAGCTAGTGTCTTCTACTGCAGCCTCTGGCCGACCAAAGCCTTGTGAGTGGATTTAATAGATGGAAACTGAAAAAAGCCCATAGTATATATATATATATATATATATATATATATATAT
>NC_068981.1:101142478-101147740 GCF_001194135.2 Octopus bimaculoides
TATTCAACTGAAAACAATTTAAAACGGTGCTCCAGCAATAGCTGCAGTCAAATGACTGAAACAGGGAAAAGAGTAAAAGAACTATTCTCAGTACATTAGCGAAGGTGCGTGGCCTAGTGGTTAGAGTGTTGCATTCATGGTCGAAAAATCGTGTATTTAATCCCTGGACCAGGCGGTGTGTTTGTTCTTGATTAAAGCACTTCAAGTTACTGTAGTCCATTCAAAAAAAAAAGTTACCTCTCGAGTCATGCCAACTCATAAGGGCCGGTTTCTCGGTTTCCATAGCGTATAAACTCCCCACCTGGACGTGGCGCCGGTCCGTCGCAGGGTTACTCATTTTTACCAGCTGAGTGAACTGGAGCAACATGAAATGAAGTGTTTTGCTCAAGAACACAACACATCGCCCGATTCAAGAATCTAAACCACAATCCTAAGTCCAACACCCTAACCACTAAGCCACATACCTCCACGACAGTCTATTCGGTTGTAAATGAGTAACCTTGTGACAGGCTGACGACCCGTTCAAAAGGGATGTTATGATCTTGGTCACTTATACGCCATGGAAACTGGATAACCGGACCTACGAGATCTAGGTGACGAGACAGTATTGTCTCTGTGTTTTTGTACAATAAAATACACTTTACCTTACAGCTCATTTTGGTTGACAAAATATGGACCACTGATATATTGAGGTTAATTGAATATACGATATTACTTGTTTAAAACTTGACTTTGGTTCATTCTAGAACATAATGATATTTAGCAAAGGTGACACTCTGAGGCACTTTACATTTCTCGAACGAAGTAGATCTCTGATTGGGAAGTATGTATGTTTCCCTTCAAACCCTCCCGATTTCAGAAATAATTGGGAACAGCGTATAGTTTGTGGTGAATAACTTAATGTATAATGTAGTGGTAGGGGTAACTTGATGCAAAAAGACTTGTTTGAAAGGGAAGAAGGCCTCAAGTCTCATTTGACAAATATGCGCATCTTTCTAAAAACAAAAATGAAACTTATACTTCCGAGTTCTAGTGTATCGGTTCGTAACTCTGACGATTTTGTTCTTATGTAATGTATTAAAAACTAGACGGCCTGGTGGATCCTATTTTAAAAGTCATGATTTTACAAAGCAGGTAACTGATTTAGTATACATAAAGAAAGTACACTATGTGTACAGTCAAACAGAAATTTTATTGTTACAATAGTCAATGAGAGCTAGGAGGGATGCATAGAGAACAAAACTGAATGCAACATCTTATTTTACAGTATTTGCCTCAGTGTTGGAACTCCGTCGCTTACGACGACGAGGGTTCCAGTTGATCGGATCAACAGAACAGCCTGCTCGTGAAATTAACGTGCAAGTGGCTGAGCACTCCACAGACACGTGTACCCTTAACATAGTTCTCGGGGATATTCAGCGTGACACAGTGTGACAAGGCTGACCCTTTGAATTACAGGTACAACAGAAACAGGAAGTAAGAGAAAGTTGTGGTGAAAGAGTACAGCAGGGTTCGCCACCATCCCCTGCCGGAGCCTCGTGGAGTTTTAGGTGTTTTCGCTCAATAAACACTCACAACGCCCGGTCTGGGAATCGCGACCGCGATCCTATGACCGCGAGTCCGCTGCCCTAATCACTGGGCCATTGCGCCTCCACACTTGCCTCAGTAGTTATTTATATATTTACATATGGATGGAGAGATCAGGGGTGATATTATGGCCAAATTTGTCCGTGATTCAGGTTTAATTCACGATTCTAGGCACATTTATACGGCCATAAATAATGAAAACATGCGATCGAAATTTCTATAAGAATTTTCATTAAACACAATTTTTATTTATAAGCTTCTTACATGGATTTATAGAACTTGGAAAGACGATCTTGCATTCATAATTTTCAAGTGAATGGAATTTTTCTACCACTGAGAATTGAAACTGGTCTCCGAACTCGATTCGTCTGGAGATGAAATGATAGTTTTTTGTCCAGGCATAAAACCGATTCTTGCAGCTGAAAAGAAGTATAAATAATTTGATCAATCAGCCTTAGTATATTTTTTTTACTTCTTAGTCTTGGAAGGAAGAACAATACCGAGGGCACCTTATTACCATTTTTTTTTTTCAAGATCTTCGAGGAAGAGAAGTTATCCTCTAATCGAAAACCTGATCCGAGTACTTGTAAGTGAACTTCACTAAAGGCACCCAATGGGAGTGTAGTGCTATTAAACCGGGTCACGAATTAAGTTTATCACCCAAGAGTTCAGAACACAAAGAGTCATATTAAATCGCACAAGGCATTTCGCCCATCGCTTAAACAAATCCTCCATTTTCACGCCTTCGGCTGGTACTATTTCTTCGAGTAAAGTTAATTTCAGTGTGTTTTGAACTCAAAGCACAGTGACCTGAAACATATACCGCAAGACATTATGTCCAACTCTTCATTCGCCGCTTATAATGTTATACTATCGTATTACTGATAGTGGTTTGATCAACCCAAAATGGACGAACAGTAGAATCAACTTGAGTCAGGTTCGAACTCAGAACTCAAATAATGGTTTCAAAAAAGGGAAGTGGGCTAAGTCAATTTCAGCTGGTACTTATTTTATCGATCCCGAAAGGATGAAAAGCAAAGTCGAACTCGGCTGAATTTCAACCCAGAACGTAAAGCGCCGGAAGCATTTTGTCCGACTCATTAACGATTCTAAGATATTTAGATCTATAAAACAATTGTTTCTAAGCATAGGAACGGAACCACGCATTTAGAGGTAGTCTTAGCTGATATATCAATTAATCTCAATACTTGACTGGCACCTTATTTTATCGATCTCAGAAGAATGAAATGTAAAGGTAACCTCGAGGGGATCTGAACTCAGCACGTTAAGATCCGAAACACCAACCGCAAGCAGTGAGATATTTTGTCTGACGCTCGAACAATTCTGCTGTCTGGCGTCACAGTAACATTACTAACAAATGTAAGCAACGCTGAAACTGAAATGTGAGATAGTGTGTATCTCAGAAATGGAAAAAAAGAAAGAAAAAAAGCTACGAAAATTAAGATAGAAGAGTTATGAAGAAAAGTAAGATATATTTATCTTTTACTAATATTTTTTATCCGTTTTTCTTTCTGTGGTAGGTAGAATTGAAGCAGCTTTTTAATTTTCCTATGACTTTTTTATTCTTTCTTTTGCGATTTATTTCCTATTTTTCTATATTTTTCTTTTTCTCTGGTTTTTTTTTTTTTTTGGACAAGGGATATAATTTGACCAAACAACTTAATCTGCTACCATTTAAGCGCAGATGCTACAGCTACACTGGAGAAGTACCTGCTGGCGTAGAAATAAAGCATAAGATAAATAAGACGAATGAGAGAGGATGAGAGAAATAAGGCGAAGAGATAAAATAAATAAACAGTGGAACGTATGAAAACGTTGATTTTCTAATTTCATTTTGGGAGACCATCATCAATCTGCACTTGTATATGATGGTGCCAATGTTCAACATCCACAATTCAAGAAACAATTAAGACTTGGAAGGGTTTGGCAGCGTTCCTGAATATATTTATTTAATAGCGATCCCGTTTCGCAATTAATTTGTACAAAATATACAATAGTAAGAGCTGGATGTGTTAGTATACACGTGTTTGTATGTGTGTATATATGAATATGTGTATGTGTATGTGTGTGAATATGTGTATGTGTGTGAATATGTGTATGTGTGTGTGTACACGCACAAAATTATATGAGTGCGTGTGTGCGTGAACGGCTCTCAAAACGGCTTTCCTACGACTACCTTGAACCTGGGAAGAGTTGGCATGATCGAAATCGGTATGGTTCTAATTGGTATGATTAGAAGCATTCGATTAAGAAGTGATGTAATATGCTAGGAGAGAAGACAGGTTTAGAATACTGTACCAAAACATACCTTAGATAGAAGCACCATTCCAAACCTGAGGAGCAACATTTATGGGTATGTTATTCATCTTTTATAAATCGCATGCAATATGCATACTCTTTTAATCTTTTACTTGTTTCAATCATTTGACTGTGACCATGCTGGAGCACCGCCTTTAGTCGAGCAAATCGACCCCGGGACTTATTCTTTGTAAGCCTAGTACTTATTCTATCGGCCTCTTTTGCCGAACCGCTAAGTGACGGGGACATAAGCACAGCAGCATCGGTTGTCAAGCAATGCTAGGGGGACAAACACAGACACACAAACACACACACACATATATATATACATATATACGACGGGCTTCTTTCAGTTTCCGTCTACCAAATCCACTCACAAGGCTTTAGTCGGGCCGAGGCATATATATGCTTATATATTACAGAAACAAACTCTTATCAAACACATTCTTCCACTTTCGCAATATACTGTTTCTTATTTCTTTATTGCCCACAAGGGGGCTAAACATAGAGGGGACAAACAAGGACAAAGGGATTAAGCCGATTACATCGACCCCAGTGCGTAACTGGTACTTAATTTATAGACCCCGAAAGGATGAAAGGTAAAGTCGACCTCGGCATAATTTGAACTCAGAACGTAGCGGCAGACGAAATACCGCTAAGCATTTCGCCCGGCGTGCTAACGTTTCTGCCAGCTCGCCGCCTTATATACTGTTTCTGCTGTGCGCAATAATGTGCATGAACCGAAATTTAGACTTTGAAGATATCTTCGTCAGAATGTATTTCCAATGACAGATCAGACCGTTCTAGTGGAGTTACTCAGTTTTGTCTGTAATGATTGCCCTTGACTTTCTTAAACTGTATCGGCTGGTCTTAAGTGTCATTGTTGTATGACAGTGAGTTGCTTCACCGAATGTTGAATGATGAGGCGGTTATCATTTGACAAAGTGAAGCCACACATACACACCAACACAACTATTAATGTCTGATTTTATGGGAAGTTATCTGTTGTCTTTTACTTGTTTCAATCATTAGACTGCGGTCATGCTGGGGCACCGCCTTGACCTAGTAATTTTTTAAAGCTTGGTACTTATTCTATCGGACACTTTTACCGAACCGCTAAGTTACATGGACGTAAACACACCAACACCGATTGTCAAGCGGTAGCGGAGAACAAACATATACACATACGCGCGCGCGCACACACACACACACACACACACACACACACACACAACGGGTTTCATTCAGTTTTTGTCTACCAAATCCTCTCACAATGCTTTGGCCGACCCGAGGCTATAATAGAAGATACTTGCCCAAGGTGCCGCTCACTAGGAATCATGTGGTTGGGAAGCAAGC
>NC_068981.1:101148328-101153377 GCF_001194135.2 Octopus bimaculoides
GATATAATCGACTAGCCCAGGGGTTTTCAAACTTTTTGACTTGTGGACCCCTTTATATTTCAGGCTTTACCTTAGGGACCCCCTTATAAACGCTTATGAAATTTATACATAAATATTTGCTTAAAATAACATATATTTTTACATTTATTTATTTAACAGTACTTAACAAATAGGTTTATTGTCAATTAAAAGATTTCGATTAAAAAACATATATAAAATCAAATTGCCCACAAAAAGTATTTGCTGTCCACGGACCCCCTGTCTTGTCCTTGCGGACCCCTTGTGGTCCGCGGACCACAGTTTGAAAACCCCTGGACTAGCCCACTCCTACAAAATTTCAAACCTTCAGCTGACAGAATCATTAGGATGCCGGGCAATATGCCGCTAAGCATTTATGTTTTAAGTTCAAATTCCACCGAGGTCGATTTCGCCGTTCATCATTTCAGGGTCGATAAGATAAGCACCAGTCGAGCAGTGAGGTCAATGTAATTGACTTGTTCCCTCCCACCGAATTTCAGGATTATTATTATTATTAAGGCGGCGAGTTGGCGGAATGTTTAACTCGCCGGGTGAAATGCTTAACAGTATTTCGTTTATCGCTACGTTCTGAGTTCAAATTCCACCAAGGTCGACTTTGCCTTTCATCCTTTCGGGGTCGATAAAACAAGTGCCACTTGAACACTGGAATCGATGTGGCAAAATTTGAAACCATTGTTATTATTATTATTATTGTTGTTGTTGTTGTTGTTGTTGTTGTTGTTGTTATTGAGTGAGAGAGCAGCGCATGCCAGCAAAGTGACACTGGGGTATAAGTATGCGAAGCCCAATATATACATCATGACTACGCGTCTGAAAAGGGTATACCGAGCACATGCATCACAGCCATATGTGCGCGATATGGTGATTTACAGCACGTGACTGCAGGTGGGACCCAGTTAGAATTTTCTTCAAGATGAGTAGCCCATCCCACTCAAAAGCTCCCTGAATAAGGGTTGTTCAATGATTTTGAACGGATCATCCATGTTTCCAGAGGTGAATTATTCAAACCACAAAGAATTCCTCTCAACACATGGCTATGATGTTTCCCCATTATTTCTGCTCGTACTCAGAGATGCACATATAGTCAGCACCAAGGGACATACTCAACTGGTTATGGTCAAACAACTAACAAACAAATCTGTGGTACTGAGCAGAATATTTACTGTAGCCTCTCTGTTATGCCAGGACAAAACGTGTACATGATAACACTTCCAATCAGTTAAGATCAGAAGCCATGAGAGCTAGTGCCTGGTATTGCATCAGCGCATTTATTATTATTATTATTATTATTATTATTATTATTATTATTATTATTATTATAAATTGCTTCTGTGGAAGTTGTTGTTGTTGTTGCTGTTGTTAAATAACCCTTACACCTGCTCAAGTCTAAAGCGCTGAATGATGTAAAGCGCATTACTTGATTGCATGCAGCACATTTCTTTTCTTCTCCATCACCTCATTACAAACAATAGTTAACTTTAATGTAAACTTTATTTACTGAATTTCATCACTTACTGTCATTGTCTAACGGTTAAGGAAAAACTCTGAAGAAACGGGAGAATGATGGAGGAACGGTGAAAGAAATGGTAGGGGACAAAAATATATCTGAGTAGGTAATGAGAAAGAAAGAAAGAGAGAGAGAAGGAGAGAGAGAAAGAAGGAAGGAAGGAAGGAAAGACAATAAACGATAGAACGGATGAGAGATTAGGGAGCTTAAGAAATAAAAGAGAATAATGAAAAAGAGAGAAACATGGAAGAATTAAATAGGTATGCTGAAGCATGTCTGTAAGTCGACTTTGCTCTTCATTCTTTCGTGTTCGATAAAATAAGTACCATTTGAGTACTGGCGTCGACGTAATCAACTGACCCCCTTCCCCGAATTTGCTGGCCTTGCGCCCAAATTTGAAATTAATATTCAAATCGTGTGCTGGTTTGTATATACAAACACTCGCATACGTTTACTCAATGTATACATATTAGGCAAGCAGCGAAATACATGTCATGTATATAAACGAATTAGTAATCTAAACGGCGTGGAATATCTCAAACAAGTAGTATTTATTATTTTTTTTTTTTAATTGTGATATTAATAGTTTGTTTTAGTTTATTTCATTGTTTCAATTGTTAATATCGTGTTATCGTTAACATATACGAAATTATATTACTGTGATATTGTTTAATATATCTCACGAACGGTAACAGTGACTGAAACGCTCTTAACGTCTAACACTAAATTTTCATTTGGGTGTTGGCTTTTTCAGATCATACTTGCCACCTCTATATCACAGCTGGATAAACGTTGCCACCATATCGAAACATCGCAATGGCAGCTTCGTCCCATGAAAACAGCAAATTGACATAATAGAACGCGTATTACTGTAGACAAGGCAAGCCAGTGAGAGAACTGCTGTGTGGTCGTTCGACCTACTAAATATAGCAATTAAATCTCCCTCAAATTATATCCTGCCGTCCTAAAATGGGATGGATACTTTTGATAATGTAGAGATGGATTGATCGCAGCTTGAATGCCTTCGATCGTAGACTTACCTAAGAATCCAACAATTCAGCTGCCCAGTCAGCGGGTTTCTGCGTCTGCAATACATTTAGTTATTCTAAAAATCAGTTAAGGGAAATATATAGTTTAGTCCTCAGATCATTCATAGCTGAACAGACTTAAGGTTATAGGTGTTTCATCTATCACTATTTCGACTTTCTTTTTAAGACGGCAATCTGAGGGAAATTCCTCTTCTGTTTTTAGATGTTAGACGACAATATAAAAGCTCCCTAGTTGGCACGTAAAAAAAACAGTACATTAGAACAAATCACATCACCTCTCTCTCTCTTTCTCTCTCTCTCTCTCTCTCTCTCTCTCTCTCTCTCTCTCTCTCTCTCTCTCTCTTACTAAGTGTTCTCTGAATTCTTTGTCTCATATTTTTCCCATTTCAAAAAAAAAAAAAATTATTCCTACACACTCTTTAGTCAGATTCTTCCTGTTTGCCAACTAATTTTTCAGTCAAATAAATAATTCAATCCATTACTTAGTTCTGGAGATACAGTAAACAGAAAAGATGAAGAAAAGAACGCTATCGTCTAAATAAATACAATAATGTCAGCCGATACTCTGGCACTTTGAGTCGTCTGCTCTCTAATGGCGGTGAAGTGTCAAATCTGAGACCTTAATCCCTTCTTAATCGACCGCAGAATATATTTATCAGCTCATACATTTGAAGAATTGTTTCTGGTCTTGTTTCGTTCGTCGTTTCCTCTCTCGTATTTTAACACTGATACTTCTTCATTTAATGCCATAACTTTTATGAATACTGTTGTTGTTTTCGTTCTTTGCTTATGGTAACTTTACTTTTAATTGTTGTGGTTCTATGACTGTTTTTTTGTAATGTCTTTTTTTTTAATGCTAGAACATTCGTTATAATTGTTAGCTGTTGTTTCTGTAGTTCTACCCATCTTTGATCTTTAATTTTTGATTATTTTTTAGTTTCTGACACGCGTGTTCCATACGCTAACATACGGACATGCAAATATATTGGATAGCTACAAACGACAGATGGATGTTTCTATGTGTATGTATGTATGTATGCATGCATGTATGTGCGTCTGTGTATCTGTGTGTGTCTGTGTGTATGCATATATGTATGTATGTATTTATTTATATACAGTAATCCCTCGACTATTGCGGGTGTTACGTTCCAAAAACACCCGCGATAGGTGAAAATCTGCGACGTAGAAACAGTACTTTATTTTTTTAATATTATTTTTATAATTTGTATATATATTTTTATCGTAAATGCGAAACAACAACACGGAGGAATCGACATAAGTTTAAATAATAAACCGCGATAGGTGAACCGCGATAGGTGAACCATGATAGGTGAACCGCGATATGGCGAGTGATTACCGTATATATTAACTTAAATTGTTTTTTTATAATTGACAAAAGAACAAACGTTAATATATATTTATATGTATATGTATATATATATTTATACGTGTGTATGTATGTAATGCTTATGAATGTGTGTAGGTGTGTATTTTTGTGTGTACGCGTATATATATGTATGTATATACACACACACACACACATACACAGTGCCTGTGTGGTAAGAAGCTTGCTTCCCAACCACATGGTCCCAGGTTCACTCCCACTGCATAATACCTTGGGCAAGTGTCTTCTCGGACCGAGATATTGCATAAGTTTTATTCCCGGGTTTATTCAGTAAGGAAAATAAGAATAATTAATGATGGACTACCGCCATTTTTCGCATATTGCTTTGATAACACTAAACTAAACAACGTCGTTTTGTGTTGAAGAACCGTTTACAGTTTGTGGAATGTGTGCCATTGTTTACACTTAGCGTTTACTTAAGAGCATTTCAATTGCTATAGATTTGTCATTCGACAAATTTGCAAATAGAGTATATGTTACATTAGAGTCGTCACTCCTTCACTAGAAATTAAAGCAATGTAAATGAGACGGTTATATTCTGTAATTCTCGAATTTCCGAGTTCAGTGAATTCGATCAAAAAGACTGCAACATGCATTCATATGCAGCACATACATACATACACATGCATAGATTTATATGTACAAATGCATTCATACACAAGGGTCATCATATCTTCAGCAGATAGCAGGACAATAAATACCGAATGCCCAACTATTTGTAACTAAATTGCAAAATTAAGATATTAAAATTTTAAACTCATTTATCTATGTACGTAAGTACGGATGCATAGGTATCGCCACATACATACATACATACATACATACACACATACATACACACATGCATACATACATATACACACTCAAACATTATACACACACACATACATACAGAGAGATAGATAGATAGATAGATAGATAGATACAAACATACATACATACATGCATACATACACACACACACATACATACATACATACATACATACACACAGGCATACATACATACATATATACACACATACACACATACATACATACATACATACA
>NC_068981.1:101153477-101156868 GCF_001194135.2 Octopus bimaculoides
ATGCATACATACATGCAAACATACATACATACATACACACATACACACATACACACACACATACATACATACATACATACATGCATACATACATACATACATACATACATGCAAACATACATACATACATACATACATACATACATACATACATACATACATACATACATACATACATATATACATATGCGCAGGTGTGTGTAACTGTTTTTGATTGGGTGTTCACTTACCTGATCTAATGTTTTGTTGCTTTTTTTCTGATGTATTTTTTTTTTTTTTTTCCTTATTTCAATATCGTCCATCAATAAAAATCGCATTTGAAAAGGGATATAATCTCTGGATGAAATGAAATACCGGTGGTTATGTTGAGAAGGTAGCGGCAAGAGGAATACCATGATTAGCTCTGAGCAGATATAAACTTCTCTCAATTAAATTTCTACTGTCCTCATGATATGAGTTGAGGTGAAACGATACTGGATACTTACAGGCTACCGATTTAGGCCATTTTGCAATCTTGCAGTGTTTTTAAGACATCTTATGGAGTGACTGAAACTGCTACTATGTGAACCAGTCTGTATAAACGACTCGGTCTGCTTTGTTGTTATTTGATTACTTGTTCGATTTGAATCCTTTTTCGATATCATTTGTTATGGTGCCATACTAACAGTCCAAACTATAGCTATGACTAGGTGGGTGTATTGACACTACCCAATGTGATATTCTTGAAGAAGGCAACACTATTAGACCAAATTTTTTCACAGATGAAGAGCTCAAATTTGGGTGGCTTAGTCCCAGGTCAACACTGAGAGGACAAACCTATGATCAAAGACATTCCAGTCATGACCATCACATCTGATGTGACTTTTCTTTTTCTAAGTCGACAGGGTGTGGTATCAGGGAGATTTAGCTGTTGTTTTATATGATCCACTGACCATGTAGTGGCTCCCTTACTGGATGGTGAAATTTTAAGGTTTATATTTTACCTTTTATCTTCTACTTGTTTCAATCACTGGACTGCGGCCTTGCTGGAGCAATACCTTGAAGGATTTAGTTGAATGAATTGACCCCAGTACTTTTTATTTTTAAGCCTGGTACTTATTCTATCATTCTCTTCTTCACCGAACCACTAAGTTACGGGACATGAAGAAACCAACACCAGTTGTCAAGCGGTGGTGTAATACAGACACAAACACAAAGGCATATATATATTCGACAGACTTCTTTCAGTTTCCTTCTACCAGATCCATTCGCAAGGCTCTTGTCGGCTTGGAGCTAACGTAGAAGACATGCCCTAGGAGTCATGCAGTGGGACTGAATCTGAAATCATGTGATTGGCAAGCAAGCAAGCTTCTTACCACATAGATATGCCTGCACCAGAAGACAAAATTATATTGCTGTGACACTGTTTTTGTTTTCTTTTTAAAGAAAAAGCAGGGACAGAAAGAGAGACGAGGGGTAGATTAGAGGGATGTGATATGCTTACAAACGGGAATGAAAATGGTGGTTTATTTTCACTCAGACTCCATATATTTTCATTATCAATGTATGAAATAAAATATCACACGATACATGCTAATATTTAGAATTGAATTAAGACGGATAGCTAGCAGAATCTTTAGCATGCCGTACTAGCAGAATCATTAGCATTAGATACTTAGATAGGTTTAGGCCTCATTGGTCCAGACCATAGCTAACTTAATAGCACCACATGGAAAAGACATTTAGTAATGTAATTTTGTATATTTATTTTTAGGCACCATTGCCCATTCGATTAAAGAGTTGTTGTTTGCAGCAGCATATCCGGGTGTTGGTGGTTTATCTGGAATTTGCTGGAGATATTCATTCAGGAACTTTTTGAAGGTTATGAAATCTTTTTCCTCCTTTATATGTTTTGGAATGGAGTTAAAAAGAGCAGGTCCAGTTGAGGAGAAGTAATTCTGTCTTAGTGTTGTGATGTGCTGAGAGCACGACTTCTGTAGAGGACGCATGGCACGGGGACCAAGCCTTGGGTGGATTTTAAAATGATACCGATATCGTTGGGCAATACTGTCGGAACAATTTCCACATCATACAAATAATAAAGCGCTCTCGGCAGCGCTGGAAAGAATACAGTTTGAGATTCACGAGTCGATCCCAGTAATTAAGACCAAACATGACATCAATCTTTTTGTAATTGATCACTGGGGTGCTTCAAGCTTTTTAATATTCTGGCTCGTGTAGGGAGACCATAGTGGACAACAGTATTCAAGGTGAGGGCAGGCGAAGGTAGAAAAAAGAAGGATAATGGTTGGAGCATCTCTAGACTGGAAAGTCCTGAGGATCCAGGATGATGCCCTGCGGGCCATGTCGACTTTCTTGTTTATGGGGACATTCCAACTTAAGTTATCGTTGACAGTCACACCGAGGTCCCTAGCGGTGCTTGATGCTGTGAGGTGTTCGCTTAAAGGAAAAATAAAAATAGTAAATAATAACAGTAAATATAGGTAATGAATATAGACAATAATACCAAATAAGGATAGAAATAAAGAAAATATTCAAAATATTAACTTCCGTGGTGTATTGAACGGTAGTAGACAATGATACTCGTATATGTTACAATGTTGAAATAAAGTGAAATATTGTGTGTGTTTGTTAATAGGAATATTGTGTACTTACGACTAATTATCATTATCGTTATAGTACTATATCTTTCATAATACGTACTCACAGTACAAAAACATAGCTTTCACTGGAATTAAAGCTTTGTCGTCTTTGAGAAGGAAAAATTTTCAGTTTAGTCTTGTCTGTCATAACGTTCTGAGTTCCAATTTCGCCGAGGTCTACTTTGCCTTTCATCTATTCGTGGGTTGAGAGAACAAGTACTTGGGGTCGATATAATCAAATTACCCCTCTCCTAATCCTAGGGTCAGTGTAATCGACTTACCCCTCTCCTAAAACTTATGGCCTTGTACCAAAATTTAAAACCAATGTTTTGAATAAGACTGAGGGCTGGGTTAACGTTAAAATTGCCCTGTCACGAGTATTTCCTCGTATTCCACACTTTACCCAATATAGAATACCAATCGAATATTGATGTCGCTTTTATCATTCCCAAAATATGTCACCGTGTGTCGAAGTTAGAAATCGGTATTTGATACATTTCTTATAACAAAACAACATCAACGTAATTCATAAAGGACATGCCTTTTGCACGTGGAAAACCTTACCATTGTTCTGTCACTATACGTATAGACTCATATTATATTTGCCTACGTATCTGTATAATATGTAAATATATGAGTGCTTGTTAGTGGAAGGATATACATATACATACATACATACATACATACATATATATATATATATATATGTGTGTGTGTGTGTGTGTGTGTGTGTGTGTGTGTGTGTGTGT
>NC_068981.1:101159115-101162983 GCF_001194135.2 Octopus bimaculoides
ATTATCATATACGTATATACATACATACATACATACATACATACATACATACATACATACATACATACACGTATACATACAGACGTGGGGGGGGTGCACACACAATTAACCGATACAATAGATTAGGGACTTGCAGGGCGTTATCGATAACAACCTGGTCGGCAGCACCTGGTACCAGTGAAATTGTCACCCTAGAATTTCATCGTTAACTGCACTGACTGCCGTGACATTATCTATAATGCAATCTTCTCTATCGTTCCTCTTTTAGCAATCACCATTTCCATCTGCATGATTTATTGACATTATTATTGTCGTCCTTTTTCGTCTTGTTATCGTAGTATTTGTCTTTGGTTTATTTGCAGAGGTTTAGAGGACCTTTATTTATTTATTTATTGATGTATTTATTTATTTTATTTTTGAATTATCTATCACCTTAAATCTTACTGTGTTCAATGTCGCTTTTCTTACATGCGGTTTCAATAAAATGCGTTCCAGTCAAGTACTTGGGTCGATAAAACGACTTTTAGCTTTCTAAAAATGTGTGATTTTGTACTTAAGTTAGAAATATTGGAAAATAGTGGTTAGTAGAAGCAATAGAATAACATGTAAAATAAAAAAAAAAGCTTTGTGCCGCTGAATTACTTCTGTTTATTCTCTAGGATCAAACCTTACCCCGTTTTACCTTTTTTGTTTTTACTAGTTCTTATAATCTCAGCTCAAACTCCGTTAAGACAGGATTTGAATTTCATGTTTCCGATATTGATAAAATAGTGTATCAGTCATATCTGAAACGATATAATCCATTAAATCTGATGCGAGGAAAAGTATACTTCAGATTCACCATTCCAGTTAAACGTTTCAATGGCAAACGCAGTGCGCACCGGTCCAAACCATAAGAAAAAGCAAACGATAAAGCAATTGTTGTTTCAAGATGTCATTATCACTTGTCTCACCTCACTAGAGTTACACCAATAGCCGTGCAAAATATGAGAGGTTTTTCTGTCGCATCCTACATTTTCTTACAAAATCTGTGACCTTGTATTTATGTTAGAAATCAGCTGGCAGAATCGTCAGCACATCGGGCAAAATGCTTAGCAGCATTTCGACAGTCTTAATGTTTTCAGTTCAAACCCTGCCGAGGTCGACTTTATCTTTCATCCTTTCGGGGTCAATAAAATAAGTACTAATTGAGCACTGGGGTCGGTATAATCGACTTATCATCTCCATAAACTTGCAGGTTTTGTGCCAAAATTTGTAACCAAAATCCGTTTTCAATGTAGCGAGCTAGGAGAATCGTTATCGTACTGAGCGAAATGCTTAGCGGAATTTCATCCGTCTTTACGTTCTGACTTCAAATTCCGTCGAGGTTGACTTTGCCTTTCATCCCTTTCAGGGTCGATAAAATAAGTACCAGTTGAACACTGAGGTCAATGTAATCGACTAGTCCCCTTCCCCAAAATTGCTGGCTTTGTTCCAAAATTTGAAACCTTTTATTATTATTATTATTATTATTATTATTATTATTATTATTATTATTATTATTATTATTATTATTCAGTAGTTTTATTTTTATAACGTGCTTTCACTTCACTACCGAGCGCAGCTCTGTGTGCCTTGGGTATGTGCTGTGGTTTGCTGTGATGCTCTTATGGTTACTGTATTGAAAGTGTTTTGCGTAGGATGTATGCAGTTATTATTATTATTATTATTATTATTATTATTATTATTATTATTATTATTATTATTATTATTATTACGCAGGATCGTTAGAGCGTCAGACAAAATGCCTAGCGATATTCGTTCCGACTCATTACAGTATGAGTTCAAGTACTTCGAGATGACTTTGCCTTCCACCCTTTCAGGGTCGATAAAATAAGTACCTGTCTAGCACTAAAATCGGTGTAATTGACTGCCACCACCACCCTCACATCCCTTTAAATTTCAGGCATTATGCCTATAGTAGAAAAGATTACTATCATCATCATCATCATCATCATCATCATCATCATCATCATCATCATCATTATTATTATTATTATTATTATTATTATTATTATTATTATTATTATTATTATTATTAACAACAGCAAGAACAGATGGTGCAATGGAATATAATATATATACACATTGTGGATACACGAGTGCATGCACACATATTGACACTTGTAAATGTTTACAATGAAAGGCGTAAACACCAATTCACACTTATTTAAGTATTGAAGCTGCACATATCCTATATCAGCCAGCAAAGGACTAAACAACAAGCAGACTGTTACACCGCATGCTTGATATATTTAGTCACGCATGCATTCGGTACGCCTACAGTTGACACCACTTGACGCTGTCAATGAGGGCCCCTCAACGTGATTGCTCGATCCGCTAGAAATACCAACCAAATCTTTCTCAAATTACACCCTATCTTCTCAAAAATGGAAAAGCCACATTATACTAACTAATATACTGTCTGAAAACAAAAACCGAGATGGTCGTGGCTGGAATGACTTTCAGCATTTTTGCGTGATTCATTTAGAGTGGAACTGACTTGTTACTAATCCAGTGTTTCTCATTATAGGACTAGATCCTCCCGAGGGAGGGTCTATGCCCATAGCCCCTCATGAGAAATACTTATATAAATTCGATTTTCGGTTTAGCCTTTTCCTTTCATTTACATCTCATACCTGCAATTTTGAACCGCATTTAACTGCCCAGAAATGAATTATCTCCCTTGTATTGACTTGACCATTACACACTGTTGCAAACGGAACATTTGGTAGTAACTAATCGTCTTAAGGTCACATTTTTAAAGTGATAAATATCTACATCAGCTATAGATGCTTGGCACTTTCCATGTTGATTAGCTTAAACTTTCCGCTCCACTTTTCAATCCGCACAATTGAGGAGGTGGACTGTAAGATCGAAAAGGTAATTGTACGCCATGTTTAATAACCTTAACTTTTAACACTTTAAATTTTACAATATCATGGCGAAGAAAGAAGAATTAGATGGATGCCTACTATATTTTGCCTTCTCGGTAATAAAGAAGAGGAAGTGCCAAAAGAATTGTGGTTGGGATAGGGATTCGATTTCTATCAGATTGGCCGATCACGTAGAGGCACACTCGTTGTCTCGTAAGAATGACGTAGCGAATGATGTTCTAGTTAATGATGTTGTTACTTAGCCCCTGGTCAGTCCTGATTGAGCAGACCTAAGATCAAAGACAGTCAGAACATAGGTATCGACCTTATTTTATTATTTTTTTAAATATATTTATTTAGGGTTTTAGAGTTATATCTACTATTTCTAGCAGCTCGAATGACCACATAGAGAGTGCTAGTGGTGGTGGTGGTGGTAGTGGTGGTGGGAGTGGTGGTGGTGGTGGGAGGTGCTTTGACGGGTGCACCAGCTTGATAACTTAGGTATATCCGGCTCATACACTATCTGCAAATCAGTTTACCGTCTGAGAATACGGAAAGCTGTCACAGATAGGATCTCTCAACAACATACACACCCAGGTCTAACACACAAATACAAACACATACAGTAACACATACGCACACATATATGTATACACACACTCACACACACATAAATTCAAGTTTTCAAGATCTAAATCAGGCAGTATTCTACACTTGCATCAATGATCACTGCACCTTTCTGATAGCTGCATTGATATAGAATAGTTGATGCATACATGAAGGTAAATACATACATACATACATACATGTCTGTATCTATGTATGCATATATGTGTGCATGATGTAGGCATGAATGTTATGTATGTATGTGCGTGTGGGTGCGTGGGTGCGGGTGCGTGTGTGTGTGTGTGTGTGTGTGTGTGTGTGTGTGTGTGTGTGTGTGTGTGTGTGTG
>NC_068981.1:101163406-101167514 GCF_001194135.2 Octopus bimaculoides
ACAGACACGTGTACCCTTAACGTAGTTCTCGGGGATATTCAGCGTGACACAGTGTGACAAGGCTGACCCTTTGAATTACAGGCACAACAGAAACAGGAAGTAAGAGTGAGAGAAAGTTGTGGTGAAAGAGTACAGCAGGGTTCGCCACCATCCCCTGCCGGAGCCTCGTGGAGCTTTAGGTGTTTTCGCTCAATAAACACTCACAACGCCCGGTCTGGGAATCGAAACCGCGATCCTATGACCGCGAGTCCGCTGCCCTAACCACTGGGCCATTGCGCCTCCTATCAGTTTGGTATCTAGCAGAGATAACTTATCTCATAGCTGACAGCTGACTCAGTACCACATCAATTAAAGTTTCTTGGCTGTAGATCACGTCCACATCATCAAATATTCGGAATCAGAATGAAGAGAACATAAGAACTATTTTAAATGGTTTTTAGACGAGAGTATTTAGGCCGCCGCTAGTCACTTCCAGCCACATCAGTTTTTGCATTGGATTCTATATACATGGCATCAGTTAATGGTAGGCTGTGGTATTTCAGCGACAACAGTTACTAATGAGGTAATATCAGGTGGAAAATGAGTTTGCGAGGGTGGTATATTCGAGTTATCAGCGGCCAAAAGCCTGAAGATCGTCAACAAGGCGTACTTTAGGTGGCAACAAGAGCATAGAGCAACTTTCCTATTGATGGATACTGCGTGGTGGTAGAGACTCATGGCTGGTTACTGACATATTTTTCCACTTTGTATGGATATTTTATCCTGTCTCTGCAGTACTATCAGCGTTTGTGCGTTTGAAAATATATTATCATACACACACACACACACACACGCACACAAATACATGCATACATACATACATGCATACATACATACATACATACATACATGCATACATACATACATACATACATACATACATACGTACATACATGAATACATACATATACATAAACAGTGATGTAGACCGCCCCTACCTAAAACGAAAACAAGGCGGAAGAGGCTTAACATCAATCTAAAATGCCTTTGAATGTCACATCATATCCCTTCGGCAACATCTTTTAACCACCAAATGTCGAAGTGCATCCCTTGATCAAGTTTGCATGCATGAGGTTGATAACATCATAAGAGTTGGAAGGTAGCTCCTTGAGCAACACTCTTTGTCTGATAAACTAGAATAAATGTCCAAAGAAGTCGCACGACTTTACCGCAATGTATCATCAGATGAAAGGATGAGCCTATATGAGCAGAAGACTATGCATGGATATGTTACTAGAAAGCTCCGTGATGATAGTAACATCGATCATCAAAGCAGTTTATCATGGACCAATAGCCGGATTACTACCTCCTACTTTGAAGGGTATGCGTTTGCAATCCAGGAACAGGAAATATCAACCAAATACCTGATGCACAAAATGGATAGAGATGCAGGTAAAGACGTGAAGTGTGACAACTGGTGCAGACTTTGTGAAGTTCACTCTGAAGATATCACCCACATCATAAGCAGTTGTCCGAAAATATCATGGTATTATCTACCGATGAGACATGACGTTGTAGCTAGGGCACTCTATAATTCCATCACTGGAACTGTAAAAATCTGTAAAACTTTCCAGAAGTTTATCATTTAAATATATATGTACATGTCTAGATATGCAGCTATATGCACGAGAATACATACATAAAACATTCAAATCTGCACATACATACATACATACATACATACATACATACATACATACATACAAAAATAACCTGTTGATGTTGAAATTCCAATGAAGGAGCCTTGGATCTAGGTTAGAAACCGGTTCTTTCTCTATTGGCAGAAATCTTGAAATAAACTGAATAATGACACACATGTATACATCCATCCATCCATACATACATACATACATACATACATACATACATAGTATTATCTGCCGATGAGACATGATGTTGTAGCCAAAACACTGTATAATGTCGTAGCTAAGATACTGTATAATGAGATCCATAAGGCGAAAGAAATAAGAACCCACACTATGGTAGAAGCCATAGCCACTCATAATAAGGAGTATTGGTGGAATATCCCAATGAAAGCCTCAATCAAATGTGAAAATAACAGACCTGACATAGAGATTTGGGATAGAGAAGAGAAACTGTATAGTTGTGGAAGTCAGTTGCCCTGCGGATGTTAAGATAAAACTATAGATCAGCAAGAAAGAAAATACCTACGCTGAACTATTGAGGAATCTGCAGTTACTTTATCCAGATTACAAGTTCAGGTTTATACCTGTAATTATTGGAGCCCTGGGGTATGTAACACACTGCCTAAGTACCAATTTTCAGGAATAAGTCTTCTCAAAACCAGAAAGAAGAAAGCTGATTCGAAAACTACAGATCGAAGCCATAACTGGAACTGTGAAAACCTGTAAAACTTTCCAGAAGTTTATCATTTAAGTATATATGAGCTTGCCTAGACATGCAACTATAAGCATGAGAGTAAAACATTAAACAAAACATACAAATCTGCACATACACTGACTCCAAATGCTGCACATATAAATGAATACGTGCAAAAATACCCTGTTGATGGTGTTGAAATTCCAATGAAGGAACCTTGGATCTAAGTTAGAAACCGGTTCTTTCTCTATTGGCAAGATTTTTAAAAATAAAACTGAATAATGACATACATATTTCGCCCGAGATTTGCAGCATCGTGAAACTCGAGTTGTAAAACAAACTCTCACATACAATTTTAATTTAAAAAACAACTATATATACATATATGTAAGTATGCATGTATGTAAGTGTCTTCTATTTTTTTTAATTATCATAAATCTTCCACTGAGGAGGGAACCGGTTTCCAACAAAAATACAAGGCTCCATCTTTGGAATGTAGTTAACACAGAATGTAGTTAACACAGACAAAAAACTTGAGAAAAGCCTTGCATATTTTTACGGTTCCATTCACAGATTGCACTTGTAATGTACGAATTAGCCAGTCGATTTCTCTTTCTGAAAATCCTAGTTTATCCAGATTTTCCTTTAAGCATTTACTAACATAACCTAGTGCTCCAATTATTGTTAGTCTGAATATGAATTCATAGTCTGGATATAGAAGCTGGAGGTTTCGAAGCAGTTGTCCATAGATATCCTCTTTTTCTTTAATTTTCAAAGAGATATTTATATCTGCAGGGCAGCTGACCTCTATGATAGTACATACCATTGCCCCCTCAGTCCCAAACAACAACATGCGGCCTGTTTTGTTTACATTTGACAGAAGTTTTGATGGGAATCTTCCACCAGTATTCTTTAAGTTGGTGTTTATTGCATAACAGGGAATTTCTAAGTTTATTTCAGGACAGACTTGCGGTCGTCGGATCGCGGTTTCGATTGTGAGTGTTTATTGACGAGTGTTTATTAACGTTGTGAGTGTTTATTGAGCGAAAACACCTAGGGCTTCACGAGGCTCCGGCAGGGCATGATGGCGAACCTTGCTGTACTCTTCCACCACAACTTTCTCTCACTCTTTCTTCCTGTTTCTGTTGTACCTGTATTTCAAAGGACCAGCCTTGTCACACTCTGTGTCACGTTGAATCTCCCCGAGAAATCATGTACTTTACCTCTTCTTTCTAGCATGTCCGAAGTGACATTTCTGTCCCCCCACCCTTATTCTTTTCCTAAACTTCTTCCGATTCCTATGTTTGCGATACAGGAGATTAGGATTTCCCCCACAAAACACGTTCTCAATATTTTAATGTCGTTTACTTGTTGTTTCTAACATGTCGAGTTTTCTGGCGGTGGTCTGGTATTTTTTAAGTCTTCTATTTCAGTAGAATTCTACGCATGCGGAAAAACATCAGACAAAAGTTAAAGATTGAGAGATTTTAGCTTTTTGGAAGCTGGTAGGTGATGGGTGGGCAAGGTAGGGGAAGGAGCATTGAGTGTTTTTTTAAGAAAAATTAAACTATATATGATATGTATATATATATATGTGTGTGTGTGTGTGTGTGTGTGTGTGTGTGTGTGTGTGTGTATATATATATATATATATATATGTATATATATGTATGTATGTATGTATGTATGTATGTATACATATATATTAATGCATATGTGTGTATGTGTG
>NC_068981.1:101168079-101168968 GCF_001194135.2 Octopus bimaculoides
TACTACTACTACTACTACTACTACTACTACTACTACCACTAGCACTACTACTACTACTACTAATAATAATAATAATAATAATAATAATAATAATAATAATGATGATGTTGATGATGATGATGATGATGATGATGATGATGATGATGATGATGATGATGATGATGATGAAATTGTAGCATACAGTGCTCAGGTGCACTACAGCTAAAAAAAAAAGGTATTAGGTGTAATGTTGGTGAATTTCAGGAAGCATGGAAGTTGTGAATGATGTAGTGTCTTGACAGCTAACGACTGATGCAGGCAGTTTATTCTAGTTTCCAGCAATTCTGAACGTGAAAAAATGTTTCCGAAAGTCATGGGTGTTGTGTTGTTTTTTTATTATTATTTTGGAAGCATGTCCACGAGTGTTTGACAATGATTGTAGGCTGGAGAATACTTGCAAATGATAGTCAAAATAGTCCCGTATTTTAAGGTTTCATTGATCGACATCCTGTGACTGTTCTATTTTTGTATATTGTCGCTTTCCATAACTAATTTTCTTAATAGATTCCGCACAAACTTCTACAGTCTTTGTAATGTGTCCTTCTAAAGCTTCTTCCTCTGTCACTTTTATAGTAGACTAGCAGAAATACCCGGCGTTGCCCGGGTTAAAGAGAATAATGAAATCTAAAAACGCCGTCTAGACTACGCATCATCTTTATATATAGAGATGTATATACACACACGCACCCAAACACACGTATATATATGTATATCAATATAAATATATGAAAGTCAATGAAGTTTCGTAAAAGAAGGTGATCATGTACATACTTTCTTGCTGTTGTGATTATAACACCTCATTGTAAACTATGTTCCTTGTTTTCCCTTGTGGAGCATATACAAATAGGTT
>NC_068981.1:101169475-101171007 GCF_001194135.2 Octopus bimaculoides
ATGTGATTGTTTCAGTTAGTGGAATAGTTTCATTTTTAAAGTGAAAGTATTTGACATGAGTGTTTTTGTTTCACTTTTGACACGTAATACTTAAATAGTGGAGGAGATATTATGTTGCCGTGTGCTCGAACTCTGCAAGAAGTTAATAATTTTTTTTGACTAAAACACAACTGGAACCCTAAGTAAGGCATGTGTAAAATTTGAATGAAATTGGTTGCGTAGTTCTCGAGTTTTAGGGATTCACACAGACAGACAGACACACACACATTCTCATTTTTATATATATAGATAAAGAAACCATTGCCATTATTATTAATGTTCCGCCGAGGTCGACTTTATTTTTCATCCTTTCGGATTCGATAAAATAAATACCAGTGAATTAGCAGGATCGATATAATCGACTTCTACCCACGCCCCACCAAATTTCAGGTCTTGTACCCTATATTAGAAAAAATTAATAATTACTGTTTTCAACAGCTATATGAGAATTTCTACTGCACTACCAGAGTACATGCATGTTCCCGAGGTGCATGGAACATTGTCTTTTGGCAATGCAGATTTGTCTACAAATCAGCTTTACTAATGTTTTGTAGGTACGTGGTATTTCGTTATGCAATCATAATATACTATAAAATATACTAAATGTTTTTATCAGTCAATACTACGTTCTACTGTATTTTGTCAAGGTTTTGTTAAGGTTATTCCTACAGATATTCTATAACAATTATATTAGCATACTTGGCCGAACACCGGTCACATGGAAGGAGAGTAGAGAGGTAGAGGCGGAGGGATAGAAGAATTAAGGAGGGACGAGAAAAAAGAAGATGGACAGAGTGAAGTGAAAGAGGAGGGGAGGGAAGAATGAAGGGAAGACCAGGAAATGTGAGAGAGGGGGAGCGAAAGAAAGAAGAGTGGAAAGAACGAAGTAAGTGTGAAAGGGTTGATCGAAAGAATGAAAGAACGAGAGAATAAGAGAGTCGTACAGAATTTAAATATATATATATATATATGTACTTACACATAAGAGACCATACATACATACATATATATATATACTAGCAGAGCCACCCGGCGTTGCCCGGGAATGAAATTGTTGCTTATTGGTACTTGGAAACTTTTACGATAATTAAAATGGGGTTTAAATGAAAAAACTTCACACAGCGAATATATCACGTTATTGTTTCACTGTTATATACACAGATATACATTGACGCATGTCAGTCGAAAAGTGAAAGTGTAATAGTAATACTTACTTTAACACTCAATGGTTTTACACTTTTGTATATGTCACCGACATACTATTCATGTAAGTGCTTCTTCATATACTATGTTTTCTGTCTTGCCATGTTTATCACTGAGAATGTAGAGGTTCTTTTCATCTCCAACTCTAGAACATCCAACATACAGCTGACCATGTGAGAAGCAAGGTTGAAAGAGGTTAAGTCCCACCACCTTTAGAGATTGACCTTGTGCTTTGTTGATAGACATTGCAAAGGTAAGTTTGACCGGAAACTGCAGTCTCTTGAACTGAA
>NC_068981.1:101173832-101175143 GCF_001194135.2 Octopus bimaculoides
GTGTGTGTGTGTGTGTGTGTGTGTGTGTGTGTGTGTGTGTATACAAACATATATATAAATACATAAGGAAAGTGCTAGAAATGAAACTAATATATATATACAAAGTAAAAGTATTAAAACTGAAAGTATTACCGCATTACAATAGAGATGTTATTGTTTCACTTTTGACACATAATACTGAAATAGTGTAAGAGATAAGAGATTACTCCTTGCTCGCATTACGCAAGAAGATGAAAACTTTTGGGGCCCATGACACTTCATGGACCCTAAGTAAGGCATGTGTAAAATTTGAATGAAATCGGTTGGGTGGTTCTCGAGTTTTAGTGATGAACACACACATATTCTCAGTTATATATATATAGATTATGGCTGCATAGCAAAATACCACGTACCTACAAGTCATTAGTATTTACGTACCAGCTTCCAGGAACGCGTTTAATATGCAAATTGGTATATTCAATAACTTTACACCGCTATTTGTATTTGTGGTGGCTATTTAAGCAATGTGTTCGAGGAGGATTAATGGGTTAGATGGGTGCTAATGAAGGGACAAGGACTCCCGAAATACGCCCATTACCCTTCTTTTATCTTTGATCTCATTGTTTGTTTACATCTGATGTCTCGTATACGAAACGCTGTAGCAAAAATCAGTGCTGGTTATAATTTCTATTGAATATCTGTAGAAATAACCTTAACAAAATAATGCGTCTGCTTTGTTTAACTGTGAGATTTATTTCAATGCTTCTGCTGTTATTTTAATATTTTGTATGCTTTGGTAGAGTATGAGCAATGTCAGTTTTATTTTCTTAGGTGATGATTGTATTTCGTATATGCTGTATGACAGATGTTACTTGTTTAAGGTTACAGTGTCGAGCGATGTTTGCGTGGAATTTATGCAATATAAGATGTGTTAATTGATGGATGGAAACTGTATAGAATGTAAGTTATATGAGATGTGGGTGTTACAGTGTCGACCATCGATTATATAGGAGTGTGTTGTGTTATCTTATTGGCTGGTGATCGAATAGAGGAAATGAGTGATTATATTTAGTTGCGATTCTATAGATTACGTGCTGTGTGAGTTGTGACATTATATTGGGTAGTGTTCTGGTGACATGTTCTGTACAGAGGGTGTATCATTTCAGTTTAGATATTGAATTCTATTATATGCAAATCAGAACGGCTGTTAATGTAACATCCTGATAAGCTATTGCTATATAAATCTAAAGAGATTTACACTCGAGGTTTTCTGTGTAACCGAAGAATAGTGCTCTCTCTCTCTCTCTCTCTCTCTCTCTCTCTCTCTCTCTC
>NC_068981.1:101175190-101177688 GCF_001194135.2 Octopus bimaculoides
CACACACACACACACACACACACACACACACACACACACACACTCTCTCTCTCTCTCTCTCTATTGTTACATGCACATGCATGCAGGTCCGGTGTTAAGCAAACTGGGTCCGACGCCAAGTGAGGGCCCCGTGCACACACTCGAGCGGAGGACGCTATGATGAATCTTTAGTATATCATTGTGGCTAACGCTGGATCCTCTAGCCCTGAACACGTTTTGGCTGGAACTGGCATACTACACGAAGCATAAAACATCAGTTTTCAGTTTTTGTAGAGTAGGGAGTTCCACTGACAATTCTCTACTTGGGTCCCGCACTTCCTAGTGCTGGCTCTGCATACTTGTACATACATGTATACATACACACATAAACACACATACACACGCACACACACACACACATATACATATGTATACACACAAACACACATATATATGTATGTATATATGATGTGTAATTAAGATGTTCTAAGTAGTAATATATGTCAAAAAGAGAAAGTTAACACGTTTATAAAGAGAAGATTTAAAACTGGAATCGGAATATTCAATAACCTTCAGTAAACTGTACTTTTATCCTGGGCCAGGAATTTTCAGTTCTTAGAGTAGTTTGTAGATTCATGACCCGGTGGAAACCACTGAGATGTATAACACCATGGATATTAATCACAACCTAAACTACCCGTTGAAGAATATCAGAATATCCCTGTGCCATCAAACGAACTAAACACCAGGAAATTGCTGGAGAAGATATTGGACCTCGTTAAACAGATGAGATGACAGGCCGACTTCCATGATTTTCCACAACAGACACAATCACCGAATCTTGTGACCAAGAAAATTTTCACCCACTGTTAACTGCCTAGAGAACTTCGAACCGGACCTTCTAGATTTGGAACATAAAATTAAGTTCTGTAAGCGCACTGAACCCGTTCAACCTAAATTGTTGGTATACATTAATGAACCAAAGGAGATTAAATAGCGCCTTGTTATTTTCGAACAAAACTAGAAATATTTATGAAGTTGAGCCTGACTTCTACAGCCAGCTTCTCAATAATATTACAAACAATTACTTCGAAGCAAAACTTCACGCTTCTAACATAAAAATTGACATTAAACGTATAGCTTTAAGCTTAAATGTAGGCTATACACTAGAAACACAAGTTTTTAACATTATTAAGAGTCATAAAAATAATCATACTTTCAATACTAAATATAGATTAATAAACTTCCTACCCACAAAGATATCTCTTGGTACAAAAGTATGCAAAATTAAGGCTGTACTAGGTCTCATCACTTCCTTCACGGCGATTTTTTTTTATCCAGCGATATTTGAAGATTTACTTAGAAAGATGCTCAACTTTGCGAAACTAAATACTCCTATAAGCGACAAAGACTTAGCATTTTCATGCTAGAAAGCACACACTCATTCATAAGCGCTCAACCTATCTGAAAATGCTAGATCCAAAGAGTACCTTCGATGTGAACATGGAATCATTCGACAGCGCGAACACGTGCAATCTCACTGGACTCTTTATGTTTAAAAGAAGGTTCTTCTTCACTGACTTTTACCAACACAAGGACGACGCCTTAACCATTACTAACTTACCAATTGGACAGATCAGGAAAAAATATTACCGAGACCATTAGATTCCTCAGCCTGGAAATTATTTTAGACACTAACCACAAAATAACCAATTTTCTGGGCTTTACTCTGAACCTTAATACTTAGCCTTTTAAGTTCTTTGGAAATAACGCATTAGCCGTAGTTCTCCTGCCACTACATCTTCAAAAATTAGTCCCAGAATCCTTATGCACTCAGTTCTATCTCTTCTGACCCTGTCATACTTTTTGCCACTGAGCTGTCTAACTTTCTAAGGCAGTTGGTTATAGTTGTGGCAATAGTAGCAAATAGTGGACTCAGAAATCGATTTTCGTTGTTGCTCTTTATATCAGACCTATGCTCGAAAGTATTCAGACATGACCACCACCGACTCCCAGTTTTGTTTTTTAAGGCATAGAAAACCTTAGATTACATTATCCAATGCTAAAGCGTGATTCTTTAGGGAATAATAATAATAATAATTCTTTCTACTATAGGCACAAGACCTGAAATTTGGGGGAGCGGGCTAGTCGATTACATAGACCCCAGTATTTCACTGGTACTTAATTTACGGACCCCGAAAGGATGAAAGACAAAGTCGACCTCGGCGAAATTTGAACAAGTAACATAACAGCGACGGGCGAAATAACGTGAAGCATTTCGTCCAGCATGCTAACGATTTTGACAGCTTGCCGCCTTCATAATAATAATATTAATAATAATAATTATTATTATTACATATATATATATATATATATATATATATATATACTTGGATTTTTATGTATTCTTTCTCCCACTTGGATTTGAAATGTTGCCACAATTATATGTCTATTCTACTGTTATTTTCTGCATTTTCGTGCAGCTGAAGATTGCTCTTCATATTGCATTTAATGTAATG
>NC_068981.1:101178945-101179594 GCF_001194135.2 Octopus bimaculoides
ACGAATTCCAACAGCCTAACCCACACGCCGTAACCCTCCTTGTAATTCTTCCGAAATGTTAAGTACCACGGATATAATTATTTTCATCTAACCAAACACCACCATCACCGCCACCACTATCACCGTCACCACCACTACCACTAGCACCACCACCGCCATCACCACTACCACCACCATCACCACCACCACCATCAATATCACCATCATCACCACCACTATTAACAGGATCAACATGATCACCATCACCACACCAACACCAACATCAATATCTTTACTTCTGATGCCTCATCCATCATCACATCAGCACCACAACCACTACGACAACCCCCGCCCTTACCAACACCGTGGGCAACAACACCTCTATTAAAACAGCACCAACAAAACCTATCCTCTCATGACTGGTTCGACTTTTAAGAATACGTTTCTGACCCACTAATACACATGCGGTATTTTAATGTGTACATGTGTGTGTGTGTGTGTAACCGTTTTGGTGATATGCTTACCCTATTATCTTTATATATATATATATATAGATAGATAGATAGATAGATAGATAGATAGATAGATAGATACATACATACATACATACATACATACATACATACATACATACATAGATACATACATACATACATACATATATACATAA
>NC_068981.1:101180384-101187884 GCF_001194135.2 Octopus bimaculoides
TGTAACCCTTTAAAATGGAAGATAAGAAAGTTCATTTTCGGCACTTGATGCTTTTCTTTTTCCGTAAAGGGAAAAATGCCTCACAAGCAACCAAAGAAATATGCGCAGTTTACGGTGATGTTTCTTTATCCGAAAGAACTGCATGGAAGAGGTTCGCAAGGTTCCGAGCTGGAGATTGTAGCCTTATTGATAAAGAGCGATCAGGCAGACCATCCACTACAGATGATGACCAAATTAAATCATTAAGTCATTGCACAACCCGAGAATTGGCAGAAAGCCTCAATCTATCAAAATCCGTCGTTCATAAGCACCTGGTAAATCTTGGGCACACAAATCGCTACGTTTGGGTACCACATGAGTTGAGTGAGAAGAACCTTTTGGATCGCATTTCTATCTGTGATTCGCTTTATAAACGGAATGAAAACGCGCCTTTTTTAAAGCAAATTGTGACAGGTGATAAGACATGGATTATCTACCGAAATGTTCAGAGAAAGCGATCCTGGAGTAAGCAACATGAGCCACCCTTAGCCACCCCAAAAGCGGGTTTTCACCCTAAAAAAGTCTTGCTGTGTGTCTGGTGGAATTGGAAAGGAATTCTGTACTATGAGCTTCTCCCAAGTAATCAGACAATTAATTCTGAGAAATAATGCACACAACCGGACGAGTTAAAAGCAGCAATTCAAGAGAAACGTCCAGAATTGGCCAACAGGAAGGGTGTTGTTTTCCAACATGATAATGCAAGACCGCACGTTTCTTTGAGAACCAGATAAAAATTGCTGCAGCTCGGCTGGGATGTGTTACCCCACCCTCCATATTCACCAGATATTGCTCCTTCAGATTTCCACTTATTCAGGTCTGTGCAGAATAGTCTTAATGGTAACAATTAATTCCTTGGATGACGTAAAAAGATACCTTGATGAATTCTTTGCCATGAAACCACCTCAATTCTGGGAAGAGAGTATTTTCAAGTTAAAGGAAAGATGGAGACGCATTGTGCAACAAAACGGTTCATATTTGGTTGATTAAAAATTTAATGGCAAGTATTTATTGAACTTTTTCTTTCCTTTAAAAATCGGCATGAACTTTCCGGACAACCCAATACTTACCACACAAGAAAGAGAGAGAACCAGACAAACAGACAGTGACAGAGATAGATAGATAGATAGATAGATAGATAGATAGATAGATAGATAGATAGATAGATAGATAGATATGCATAGACATACAATGCAAAAGGTTCGCCGGAAGGCGTGAGTCGTGTCCAAATGATTTGGTACGATGATGTTTTTTGCTTTTTTAGGAGGAAAATTTTCAATGTGTAGCAAGTCGAGCAACCGTATAGAGGGCATTTCACTCCTATGCTCGACGTGGTCGGCAACAACTTTCATAACTCCAGATAGGCTAATGTGAGAAGTCTGCGCACCATAAAGTTCACGTGTTTCAGAAAGGCAGCAGCGTAACTTACATGAGCCTAAAGGACCTGTTACGCAACAAATGCAGCCTGCACACTTCGTCGGTATTATTAGCTGCCGGCTGTATTTGCTGCGTGACAAAGCATTCACACATATGTAATCCACAATGGCTGGCTTTATAAAATACATATACATTATATAAAGCAGTAAATAAACTTTTCCACACGCACACACACACACACACACACACATACACACACACACACACACACATACACATACACACACAAATGTATAGACACATATACATGCATACATACATATATACATATATGTATAAACCTTATATGTGTGTATACATATGTGTGAGGAGGATTGCTAGAAACTAGCAGGACTAAAAACAAACCGTCAAAAGAACTGTTAAGCCCAGTGTATGTTCAACGATTACCAAGCAATAAGCATGGGCACTCAGAAATTCCGGGCTGGTGTCCGACATGCTTGAAAACTACTAGAGTGAGGCACCTCCAACTTTTGTCAAAGCATGTCTCGAGAGAGAGAGGGGGGGAGAGATAGAGCGAAAATTAATATAGACAGCAGTCTGCAATGTTTTACCAAAAAGGAAAACTATAATTGTCTCTAAATATGACTAGGATGTTAGAAACACCTACATGACTAGAAATAAAAGCTAAAATGCTCTAATGATGTAGTCAAAGCACATAATTGTATACATATATATAAACTGACAGAGACCATAATCGCTCGAAAACACAGATCGACAATTCTTTATTCTGCTGGTCAGTTTCGGTAATTTCCGTTGCCTCATCAGTAAGGATGGCTCGACTTCGGCAGATACCCGACTTAATTCTCCGTCAATATATTTTTTTTTCATCATAAAAGTCTATGGATGATTTAGCGAATCGTTAATGTGTATACAGAAAATTAATGTAGTCAGCAATCTATCATGTTTTACCAAAAAGGAAAACTATAATTGTCTCTAAACATGACTAAGGTGTTAGAAACATCTATATTGCTAAAAATAAGAGCTAAAATGCTTTAATGCTGTAGTCAAAGCACATAATTGTATACATATACACTATACATACATGTGTGTGTGTGTGTGTGTGTGTGTGTGTCTGTGTGCGTGCGTGCATATATATATAAACCTGAGTCTCACTCGTCATATTCGGGTAACGAAGTTGTATACTTTTACCACTATGAGTGGCAAAATTTGGCTTATATACAATAATTACACTTAAACTTTTATCATATTTGCTGTTCTCTTTGCCTTCTTTTTCTTTCCTGTGCTACTCTCCGTTGCTTTTTTTTTGCCTAGTTTCTTCCACTTTGTAGTTTCACGAAGCATTTAACTGAAAAAAAAATCTTTAAACATACACTTGAGTGACGTTTGTTTTATTTGATTATGTGATCCAAGCATTGTAAATGTGATATGCTCGCTTAGAGACGGTATATAGCTGAATAGAGTCGTCATTGTTAACAAAACAATAATTTCTTTTAAATGAAAAAGAAAACCAAATTTTGAAAAAAAAAGGATAAAATGTTTACTGGTGTTATTTCGATGAGTGAGAAATTTTACGTTTTATTACTAGTACTAGTACCACTACTACTTTCAGATCAACCCTGTCACCTAGGAAATGCAAGCACAGGCCCGCCTTGCCTGATGTAACTGCACCAACAGAAATGCCACCTTCTACGAACAGAATAGGATCGCAGGAGCACAAAGAGAACGTGTGCCCGCGCAAGTCCAGAGCCAAATCTTTGTCTTCATTCTCTGCAGACCAATCTCCCCCCACCCTCTAATAATTGCCATCTCTTTTCTCTCTGTCTCAACTTCCCATAGTTGTATAGACATTATCCTTAAATTTTGACACCTACTCACAAACCCAACAACTGATCGCCCTTCGATTACCACCCATCTCGCTCATCGCTCAACTCTGCACCTCTACTGCTACTTCCCTAACACCCACATTATTTACCCTCTCCCTCTTCTTGAACTGACTCTCTCAACTCCCCTCACCCTTCCCTGCCTCAACACGCCCCGCGACCCCACCGAGTCTCCTCTAATATTGCTTGCTCTCCACATTTAAACATTCCACCTTTAAACTTCTCGGCATTATGATCTGAAATGTAAGATCTCTTCTACCCTGATGCATATTGTGGAAAACTACATCTGGCAACATTATGATGGATCTCCGAGCCCCCAGAAACAGCTGTTGGATTTATAACATCTTACCTCTTCCTCTTTAATTTTCTCTGTCGTTTGTACTCTGTATGAATCTAATAATATAATTATCTATATATTGCAGCGTGGAAGGTGTTTATAAGCCATTTAAAATAACACACTTCAACACTTAAATTTAATTTGTCAAAATATTTTCGTCGCTTTGAGACCGCGACCTGTTCACTGACAAGATTATGTGCTGCATCTGAGAAATATCTATATATTTATATTTAGATATTCATCGTCTGAAAGTCTTTGCTTTCTCTAGTTTTGCATGTATACATATATATTTTGCATATGAAACCCAAGCTGTTATATATAATTTATTTATCAGCATAATTGTCTCCATATCTGCTCAACTTGATTCCTCTTATAACCACTCTTTACTCCGTGACGGCGAATGGCTTAGTGGTTAGGGTGTTGGACTCATGATCGTGAAATTGTGATTTCGAGTCCTGGACCGAGTGATGTGTTGTTTTCTTGAGCAAAACACTTTATTTCACGTTGTTCCAGTCCACTCAGCTGGCAAAAAGGAGTAATCCCGGGACGGACCAACGTCACGTCCAGGTGGGGAATTTATACGCAATGGAAACCGGGAAACTGGCCCTTATGAGTCGGCATGAATCGAGAATGTAACTAACTCTTTACCCCGTGGTATTGGTCTCTCGTAAAGACACCGGAGTCTAAGTTCGACTCATTTGAGTGTTATAAAGTGTTTCCTATACTGAGAATCTCTAGACCTCATCTATTGTGTGTGCGTGTGTGTGTATGTGCGTGTGTGTGTTGTAATGTGTTACGTACAATAAATAAGATGACCAGACAACAGTAAAAAAAATGAAACGAACTAACAATCAATATTGTTTACGAAACAACAATCAATATTGCTTGTGAATTAACCAATCGACACTTTCCGACTTCACTGCGAACTAACACGAACTTCACTCGACTCCGAACTCTGAACCTCGAACTCACTCGGATCGTTACTATTCATACTTTACTTGGACCAGTCTATCTCTCGCCAGGGGGCGTCGTAACTCTCATCATAATATAACAACTGTTATATATATATATATATATTTTAATAATAATATATGTTCCTATAAGAACGACTAAATGTAATATTAACAATTGTCTGAAAGAAGATGGACCGACCCTTTGGAAATTGAACACGATATGTAAGCATTGTTTAGATTTATATTTAAATTTATATTTTGGAGCATACATTATTGTGAAAAAATAATATATAATTACAGCTATTATAAAAAGACCTAAGTAGTCGCTCTTTTCCGTAATGTACAACCTTCGGGTTTGTTTACAAATTTATTAATACATGTGCATATTCAATTTTTTTTCTCCGTGTTTTTCTCCTTGTCTCCGTATTCTTTCTGTTGAAGAGCGTAGCTCGAAACGTTAGAGACTTTCCGTATTCCCGAGCGTCATACTAATACATCCTTTTGTTGTTTACACCACCTGTCCTCGTCTGTTGTTGTTTTTTCGTACATTCTCCCATATATATATATATATATATATATATATATATATATATGTGTGTGTGTGTGTGTGTGTGTGTGTGTGTGTGTGTGTGTGTGTGTGTGTGTGTGTGTGTGTGTGTGTGTGTGTGTGTGTGTGTGTGTGTGTATGGTATGGATGTATGATGTATGATTAAAAAGCTCGATTCCCAGCTACATGTTTTTGGATTCAGTCACATTGTGTGGCACTTTTGACAAGTACTTTCTACTGTCCTCCTGTCCTGACGAAAGTTTTTGCGAGTGGATTTGGTAGACGGAAACTGATAGTCCATCTGAAGTTTATCGTGTATGTGTATGGGTGATGTGTCTATGTTTGATTGTGTTTGTGTTTATCTTTGTTTTCATATCATGTGAGAGTTGTAAGCGAACGTCACCGTGAGGCAGGCGGTGTCATTCGTTTCCCTTCTTCCGTAAAAACATGACCGGCCATGATCAAGGGAAATTACCTTACTTGTAGGTTAGTGACAGGAAAGGTATCCTATTGTAGAAAATCCAACCCAATGAATTCCGTGTGATCTCTGATGCAAGGGTGGAGAAGTGGACGTTAAAACAGTAATGATGATGGTTACGATGATGATACATACATTAAAATATGTATGAATGTTTGTATGTATGTATGTATGTATGTATGTATGTATGTATGTATGTATGTATGTATAGGAGAGCGGATGGCTGGCTGATATATATGTATGTATGTCAGTTGTCTTAAGAATTGTTTCCGCTTTTATCGATGAATGCTTTTAAGTAGACTTTCCTGTGTGGTATTTGAATGTTTTCCACAGAATAGATTTCATATCCATTCTCTCGATTGACTGCATTCTTTGTTCATTATATGTATAGTTTATGGACGTGGAGGCGCAATGGCCCAGTGGTTAGGGCAGCGGACTCGCGGTCATAGGATCGCGGTTTCGATTCCCAGACTGGGCGTGGTGAGTGCTTATTGAGCGAAAACGCCTAAAGCTCCACGAGGCTCCGGCAGGGGATGGTGGCGGACCCTGCTGTACTCTTTCACCACAACTTTCTCTCACTCTTACTTCCTGTTTCTGTTGTGCCTGTAATTCAAAGGGTCAGCCTTGTCATACTATGTCACGCTGAATCTCCCCGAGAACTACGTTAAGGGTACACGTGTCTGTGGAGTGCTCAGCCACTTGCACGTTAATTTCACGAGCAGGCTGTTCCGTTGATCGGATCAACTGGAACCCTCGACGTCGAAAGCGACGGAGTGCCAACAACAAAAAATGGACGTAAAAAGTTATCAACGCGTGGGAGAGATTGCATTTGGTTTTTGTTGATGTGCTAGTTAGAAAATATAAAAAGTGCTCAATATAACTTTATATCGGAAGTGAGTTGAATTTTATGTATTTTAATTTATTGAAATAAGCAGGGAATACATAACCTGAAACAGAGATTGCAGTCGATCGGTCGACCGTTTTACGTCATCTACTCCGAAAAGTGCTCTCATACCCAACACTAATTTGTACTGAACACTTTTATGTCTTTGTTTAAGAACATAAAAAAATATACTTGTGTATGTAGGTATGCATGTATATGTGTGATAGACCTATACAACGCTGGATTAACCATTGAGCAAAATAAGAACGTGCTCAGGTCATCATGGGATGTGGGGCACAAAAGAAATCACTTTAAACTTGCTAAAACAATATTCGAAGTGGTTTATATGATAGAAAATATAATTTCGTAATGTTCATTGAGTCACGGTGAGGATCTGATCCAAGACTTTGCAATTAAACAAGTAGCAGAAAATTTTTCAAATGTAAAGTGGAAGTTTACATAAATAAACATTATTTTCCATCTTACTCCTAGTTTCGCTTCGTTTTCAAAAAGAAAACAAAATTCATTTCATGGCTTATTATTATTATGTATATTTTGAATTACATATACATGGGGACACCGAAATTATTAAGTACTAACGGCCTGTATGGGTCTTAATCTGGCCCTGGACCTATAAGTATGCATATCAGCATGAGTGTATGTATAGATTTATAAAAAAATACATACATACATACATATGATCCCTCTGATTAAGACCGTTTATAAAGGAGAATATCATCCCCTCGCAAAATGAAGCAGGATTGGAAATTTTAATTTGAAATTAAGGAATACGAGGAAGAAGATAAAGAAATATAGTTCATATGTTGAATTTCTATTTTTTTATTTTATCTTTATCCATCTATCTATCTATCTATCTATCTATCTATCTATCTATCTATTTATCTATCTATCTATCTGTCTGTCTATCTGTCTAGCTTTCGATCGATCGATCGATTGAGCGATTGAGCGATAGATAGATAGATAGATA
>NC_068981.1:101189952-101190839 GCF_001194135.2 Octopus bimaculoides
ATATATGATGGACTCTCCCGTATGAACGTTCAGCTTTTTGTTGAATAACATGCACAAATATGTGGACATGATCCACATATGGCACAATATTTGTTACGTTTTTAGTCCCCCCCCCCAAGATCACAGATAGAACCTGTTTTTTATATTGTGTCCACGTACAAGCATTTTATCTCCCTATATTTTTATATATATTTTTTACATATTTATATATATATATTTATATATTTTTCTTGCTTTGCATATTTTTACATATTTTTTCTGTATATTACCTTTCACCCTGCATTTTTGTGCATGTGCGTATATAGATGTGTATATGAACATAATTGTGCGCGTATGGGTATATATACGTGTGTGTGTGTGTGTGTGTGTGTGTGCGGGTATGTATATGTGTACATGTGTATGATTGCATATATATGTATACATATAGGTGTGTGGAGGTGTGCATGAGTGAGCATATGCATATATGCACATGTATGTGGGTATGCGTGCGCGAAAGTGTATGTATATGCATGTGCGCATACGCGAATTCTATGAACATTTTTTACTTTCTACCCTTTCGGGTTTTTAACGGTCATTCTAATAGCTGTTATGTTTGTCTTAATAACGGTCATCTTCATAGTAATTTCCTTTTGTTTAACGGTCATTTTCATAGCATTTTTGTTTGTCTTAATAACTGACGAGGTGCCGGAGCAGATTTCCGCCCCAACATCCGAAACTTGGAGTTTTATTATGGCAACCGAATAATTGTCATATATATTATAGATACCTAGGCCAAGTATCTTTTGCTATTGCCTCGGGTCGACAAAACATTTGTGTGTGAATTTGGTAGACGGAAACTGAAAGAAGCCTGTCGTATATATATATATATATATATATGTATATATATA
>NC_068981.1:101191728-101192446 GCF_001194135.2 Octopus bimaculoides
CGTGTGTGTGTGTGTGTGTGCGTGTGTGTGTGTGTGTGTGTGTGCGTGTGTGTGTGTGTGTGTGTGAATTTACCTACAATTTTATGAATAGCAGCAAAGAATATACTAATGGTGTGTCTTTTCAGGGAGACAGATATAATCATAAACACACAGATTGTAAATTCAACTTCATACGCACACGCATGCGCGCACACATAAATATACATATATACATCTGTAAAGATGTGTGTGTGAGTGTTGTGCGCGCGCGCGTGCGTCCCAGCCAATACATGTATACATTATCATACATATAGACACATACACATACACTATATTAATTTGTATGTATATATACATACATACACACGCATCATGCACGCACATGTATATGTATGTGTGTGTATATATATATTATGGGTGCAGGGGTAGCAGTGCGGTAAGAAGCTTGTTTCCAAACCACATGCTTCCGGGTTCAGTTCCACTGCGAGGCATCTTGGGCATATGTTCTGTACTATAGCCCCGGACTGACCAATGCCTTGTGAGTGGATTTGGTAAACTGAAAGAAGCCCGTCGTATATATGTCCGTATACATGTATAGTCTTTCGAAAGGGCGTAAAATAAATTCCTTTTTGGATCCCAAGGCTCATAAAGCTATAAAAAGAATAGCAGGAGAATATTACGTTTTAGTTATTTTTGATAGAAAATTGAGTGTCTATGTGTGTGTGTGTGTGTGTGTGTG
>NC_068981.1:101192546-101193249 GCF_001194135.2 Octopus bimaculoides
CGTTTTCCATATATATAAATGTTTTCCCAAATTTAGTTGCACTTCACTTTTGTAACTCCGACGAATCTCTAACGCACCATTTCTTAACCGGAACCCTAATGTTCCGCTAAAGGTTCTTAGTGAACTACGATGAAAGAAGTATGAGAACGATATGGTATATAATTGCTTTTTGTGCAGGGGTTCCTTGAGACATGTAATTTATTTTAAGGGTTACGCATGGGTAAAACGGTTGAGAAATACTGCTCTAAGGCGATACACACACACACACTCAACAATGAGTGCATTGCATATTATAACAGAAGCAGTTATAAGTTAATGAAGTTCCTTACATCATATCCTGTTCTCCCGTCATTTATATAACCCCTTAAATATGTATGTATGTATGTGTAATGTTATTTTTGTTTAATGCTCTTTACCAGTCACTCTGACAAATGAGAGCTACGCCCGACATCTCGTATCTGTTTTTTATTATTGGGACTTCATCATGTGCATATACAGATATGTTTATAATAAATACTTACACACATGCACACAAACACACACACACGTATTTACTTTTACCTTTTAAGAGGTTAGTCGTAGAAGATTTGTGTGTGTGTGTGTGTGTGTATGTGTGTGTGCGTATGTATGTATATATATATATATATATATATAAAATACACACACCGACACATCGACATATTTGTCTGTTTGCAAATATATA
>NC_068981.1:101193624-101195704 GCF_001194135.2 Octopus bimaculoides
TGTGTGTGTGTGTGTGTGTGTGTGTGTGTGTGTGTGTGTGTGTGTGTGTGTGCGCGCGCGTGTGTGTGTGTGTGTGTGTGTGTGTACATATATATATACATATATGTATGTATGTTTGTGTGCATGTATTTATTTGTATGAATGTATATATATATGTATGTACATATATATGTATGTATATATATACGTATGCATATACATACACATATATGTATGCATATATATATATATATATTGTGCTATTATGCAAAAGTTCGTAAGTCCAGAACGTTGCCATTTCTGAAAACGAAAAAATAGTTTCACCATTCCTTAGCAAAATCGTTGTACTACATTTTAACAATTTTTGATATCTTGGCATCTGAAGCTGGAGATACGATAGTTTGACCAAAAGAACCGGCTATTGCAAGCAAAAATAAATATTGCAATAAACGCATTTGGCCAAATTTGAACATACGACAGTTCAACATAATAGCAACGATATATATATATATAGGTTAGCTGAGTTAGAGGTTAAAATAACCGTCTAAGGCTGGGGTCACCAAACTTTTTTATAGTGGACCATATATAGCTAAAAGAATGCCAAGCGCGGGCCGGACAAATATTTTGTTCAGTTCAGTGCAATATAGAATACTCTGAATGTACACAAAAAATAAAAACAGTCATTCTATTTATTTATCAATACATAAAATACACAGAATAATAAAAACAATAAACATATCTTAATAATACCAAAATATTACCAAGTTAGAATTTTTAGAAAAAGTGTGCACATAGCTGATTTGCATAAAACGTAAACAGCACAAAAGTTAACGAGATTTGTGAAACTGGCGTTTTGCTTCCAAAATATCATCAACATTTGCTTTATGATTGCTGCAGCCAACCATAAGAATTGCTTTCAAATGTTCTTCAGTGAGCTTTGTTCGATGTATTGACTTCACACATATCGTTGCTATTATGCAAAAGTTCGTAAGTCCAGAACGTTGTCATTTCTGAAAACGAAAAAATAGTTTCACCATTCCATAACAAAATCGTTGTACTACATTTTAACAATTTTTAAAAACATTTGCTCACAAATATAAGTTGCTCCAAAAACTCATGCCATACCTGAGGCAAATTTTTTCAATTTTGAAAACTCATCAGCAGGCAAGTAACGATAAAATTCAATGAGTTTTCCTTCTCTGTGATTCTCTTCCAACAAGGTATTAGCTTGCAAGTCAATAAGCTCCAGTTGTAGTTCAGTTGGCATGTTATCAAATTAACAGCCAAAGGAATTCTCAAACAAAAGAATTTCATTCTCATTTCTATCAAGCTCTGAAAATCTTTGAGAAAAATGCTTATTTAAGACCCGAATGATTTTTTTCTAAAACTCCAGGTAAACTTGTTCCACATTTTCTGTGCAAAACTCTTGAAAACACTGAAAATGAGAGAAGTTTCCTCCTTCAAGTTGTGCTTCAAACAATGATAGCTTTCCCCGAAATGCTGTAATAATTCTGTAGAGATCACTGAGAAGGTTATTCTTTCCTTGCAATTTTAAATTCAATTCTTTCATATGAGAAGTGGCGTCAACTAAAAATAACAACTTTGATAACCATGAAGGATATGACAGCTGTGAATCAGCTCTATTCTTTTTGGTGAGAAAAAGATCTATTTCCTTTCGGAGCTTATAAAAACGAAACAGGACTTTATTGCAACTGAGCCATCTCACTTCTGTGTAGTAAGGCAAGTCACAGAAATCAGAATCCATTTCTTCAAGGAAAGCCTGGAACAGTCGGTGATTAAACCCGTGATTCCGAATAAAGTTCACCACAGTAGTAACCGGTTTTAGTAGCAAGAAATAGCTAAGTGTTTACCGCAGAGTGATTGCTGATGTATAATTCAGTGTATAAACAGAGCTTTCGGAAGTTAAAGCTCCTCCATCTTGGTCTGGATCCGCCCTACCAAACCCTTCCTCACTCCTGCCATGTTTTTTCCTCTATCGACTGTAACACACCGAAGCTGATTCCACTGAAGGTTATAGTTTTGCAAAGTTTTCTGCACCTCTATGAAAATATCTTCTCCAGTTGTTGTTCTATGTATACTG
>NC_068981.1:101196419-101198683 GCF_001194135.2 Octopus bimaculoides
ATTGTTTGTTTTTGATTTTGTCGACAACACAGTATAGTAGGATCAGTTGGGCACCATGACGCAATTCACTCTTCCAGAAATTTGGAAACGACATGCTGTACTGCTTGGAATTCGCAGTGGAAGCTCCATTCCAGAGTTTTTGGGTGTCAATCAAGCATCCAGTCAACATCATGGTGTTTGGATTGATCACTAATGATGGCAATGTTAAGCCTCCATTCACCCTTCCACACGGCCTCAGACTCAACGCGGAGGCCTACATCAAGTGCCTGGAGTAGGTAGTGCTCCCTGGGTCAAGAGGGTGGCTGCTGGAAGACCCTACGTCTAGAAACAGGACTCTTCACCATGCCACACAAGCAGGAGAACCCAGTCATGGCTGCCAGACAATTTCTACGACCACATCACCCCTAACATCTGGCCATCTAACTCCCCAGTCTGCAACCCCTTTGATTATTATATGTGGGACGCAGTTGAGAGAGAGGCTAACGAAACTCCTTTTAACACCAAAGATGAACTGAAGGCAAGGATTATAGCAGCATTTATCAACTTAAACAAGGAAACTGTCCAGAAGAGTTACGGGAGATTCCGAAGCAATTTTATTGAATAATTTTACTCATTCGTATTTCAAGATGTCTTTATGTAATTTTGGTAAATATATCTGTTAAAATGAAATTTCAGTGTTATCTTTATTTTTGTGTAACTTAGACAAGTTTATTCATCGCACCCTCTGTGTGTGTGGGGGGGATGTAACTCACTGTTTCCCTTACGTCATGTCTTACTTAATCACCAACTGGTTTATACTGTTAACCACAACATTAAATGTAAATTTTATCTTCATTGCTCATTGATGCAAAATATGTTTTTTATGTGCAAATTCAACTGAGTGGAATTAATTTACTGTTCAGGTGTGTCTAGTTTGAATATAATTTAAAGATGTTACAATTTTTCGTTCGAGATGCTTTTTTCAAATCATATGAAACAAAGCACGAAAACGTTTCGGCTTGTAGTTTTTTTCCTTTGAACAAAATGCGAATAGTAACACGTGTGTGTGCTAGTGCGTGTGCTTTTGTGTGTATATGTTTGTGCGTGAGAATGAAAGATTGAATCATTGTGTGTGTGTTTTATCACCATTTTCTGTCAAAATTAATTGTTTCTGATAATTTTATTATCTCTCAAATAATCCAATTATTAAGAAGTTTGAATATAGAAACACTTTTCGCTCGTGAGACTAGTACAAGTATTAGAATAATTCGGAGAAAGCTTCTGACTGGAATCGCGATAAGAACAATAGCATTTTACTTCCTCATATATATATACATAAAAAATATCATACAAATGTGTGTGTCTATATTCTACCTATGCGTCAAAACTGCCCTAACTCTTCGAAACGCTTAGTTTTAGAATGGTGGCAGCTGATGAAGGAAATGTTCTCTATGTGGCCTGTGTGTTTTCTGTACTCTGTTTATCATTTTGTCCACGTTTTTTTTTTGCAACGTCCTGTACCCAGATAGGCATCTATATATACATGTAGATGTAGGTATGTACATACATGTACGTATATATGCATATACTCATTTACTATTTGTATTATATATATATATATATATATATATAATATATTTATAAGAAAAGAAATGACAAAGTAATAAACAATTATCTTATGGACTTCATTAGCTTACAGCTGTTTTTGCTATAAGATGCAGTTGATTCATAGTTGAGTGCCTGAGTAAAGACTTATAGCTTCATCGGAGTTTCGAATATGAAGTGCATTTTATTTGGGTAAAGAATTACATTTGCAGTGTCTAAATATCAAAATACACACACGCACACATATATTGTTATATTTCGGGACTTTTTTGTTTGTTTCTTTTTTTTTTTTGTCAAATAAACATACGCACTATATATTCGTTCGTCACTCGTTTATTACTTTTCTTATTTTATCTTATGTGCATTGTCTGAAAATCTTTCGTCACACATTTGTGACCTCTTCAGCGACCCTTTCTATTCACATATATCCTCCTGCTCCGCTTACGAACTTCTCTAAGAACAGTAATAAGCAAATGAAGAATGAATATATATAGCGCGTGTGTTTATTTGTCAAAAAACAAAAATGACCATCCCGAAATATATCTGTTTCAACACAGTTTCACATCAGGAATGCTGCAAAGCAAATTTATAAGTGTATGTAAATATATATATATATATATATATAGATAGATAGATAGATAGATAGATAGATAGATAGATATATGCATATTTATATATAT
>NC_068981.1:101200783-101201616 GCF_001194135.2 Octopus bimaculoides
ATATATATATATATATATATGTATATGTATATATATGCATATATGTATATGTATGTATATGTGTATGTATATACATATGTATTTATAATATACAAATATCCATGTATGTATGTATATATAAACATATATATGTGTGTGTGTGTATATATATATATATATATATATATATACATACACACTCATAAACACACACAGACATACACATACACACGTGTACGTATTTATAACTGTATGAATGCAGGTATGTGTATATCCATGATTGCCTAATGTATAATTATGCAATTATGCTTGTAACTATCTATGCATAAATATACATATTTCGTCATATATCGTCTTGTGGTGCACCTAGACACACTGTCATGATGTTACTAGTGGGTCCTTCGATGTTTCAGCCCTCTCATCAAACAGACACCTGTATCCAGTCGCCCTGTTTTTAATTTAGTTCTGCATTTAAGCGATGAGGAATTATGTACTTTATTTACATTATTTACATTTGATGGATATTTGTCGTCATCTTGTTTGTTGTTAACACAACGTTTCGGCTGATATACCCTTCAGCCTTCATCAGGTGTCTTGGGGAAATTTCGAACCTGGGTCCTCATTCCGAAGGTATTTTTCGGTGTTATTATTATTATTATTATTATTATTCAAGTCACTGCCTGGAATCGAACTCGGAATCTTGGGGTTAGCAGCCCGTGCTCTTAACCACTACGCCATATGCCCAATAATAATAACAATAATAATAATAATGATAATAATAATAATAATAATAATAATAATAATAATAATAATAATAATAACATCGAAAAATACCTTAGGAATGAGAACCCAGG
>NC_068981.1:101201877-101202949 GCF_001194135.2 Octopus bimaculoides
ATGTATGCATGTATGTATGTATGTATGTATGTATGTATGTATGTGTGTACGTATGTATGTATGTACGTATGTATGTAAGTATGTATGTATGTATGTATGTATGTACGTATGTATGCATGCATGTATGTATGTAAGTATGTATGTATGTATGTATGTATGCATGTATGTCATTATTCAGTCTTATTTAAAGATGTTTACCAATAGAGAAAGAACCAGTTTCTAACCAAAATCCATGGCTCACGGGGTTTTTGAATGTATGTATGTACGTATGTATGTATGTATGTATGTATGTATGTATGTATGTGTGCAGATTTGTATGCTTTGTTTTATGTATATATTCTCATGCATATAGTTGCATATCTAGACATGCTCATATATATACTTAAATGATAAACTTCTGGCAAGTTTTACAGATTTTTAGTGTTCCAGTGGTGACTTGGATCTGTAGTCCTCGAATAAGCTTTCTCCGTACTGGTTTTGAGAAGCCTAATTTCTCAAGATTGGTATTTAGGAAGTGTACACATATCCAAGTGCCCCAGTAATTTTTGGTATAAAGCTGAACTTACAATCTGGATAGAATAGCTGTAGATTCCTCAATAGTTCAGCGTATGTATGTATGTATGTATGTATGTATGTATGTATGTATGTATGTATGTATGTATGTATGTATGAAAAAACAAATAAGGGCAAACCACCCATACAAATGTTTGATTAGCTGGGTTTGATCATGACACACCCCATGACTTTGACCTCGTTCCACTTCCGTGTACTCAAAATGTTCTATCCCGAAAGTTCCCGTGACCAACTCAGGTGTCAGAATAAGTGAGAAATGGTCCACTGGCGGTTAAGACATAACTGCTCATAGACTGTCAAATTGATTCTTATTAGCAGTCAGTCATTTGCAGGTTCTGCGTAGTCGAAGCCTATCCCTTCCTCAATCTGCCCATTATCTTTTCTTCTTCCTTTTTGCTTTTACCTTCAGTTCTTTCAGAGTGTTCATCAGTTTGGCCTGGACTCTTCTAAAAACCGTCAACTTAATACAGTCCTAAATAGGGGATGAATTCCTTCTTAC
>NC_068981.1:101203288-101205439 GCF_001194135.2 Octopus bimaculoides
ATATATATATACATACATATATATATACAACGGGCTTCTTTCAGTTTCTGTCAACCAAATCCAATCACAAGGCTTTGGCCGGCCCGAGGCTAAGTAGAAGACACTTGCCCAAGGTGCCACGCAGTGGGAATGAACCTGGAACCATGTGGTTGGTAAGCAAGCTACTTACCACACAGCCACTCCCGCGCCTATATTTATTTATTTATTTATTTATTTATTGTAAGAGTAATATATTGTTTTCTTATTTTTCTCTAACACCCCTGCCACACCCCCATCTCCACCTGATCATAGTTTAACAAAAGTGTAGTGCTACTGGTTATGGACGGCTCCCAGCAACTTCTTGAACGCGTTATTTCTATTTCTGTTGTCTCAGCTGTTATTTGCTTCCTCTTCTCTGCCATACGTGTTGCATAAAGAGTCAAGTGACTCTTAAAGCAGATCATGTAACAGCTGAGTTTCCTTCCCTGTACCACCAGTTATAACGCCTTTCTCTCTGCACCGACAGTAAGGTTATAGGTGGTTATCAGGGTCAATATGTTATGTGATCACACCACCTCAACAGTGACTATATGTACATACTGTATTGTAAAAAGTGATAACGAGCTAAGGGCCAACATCGCTTCCCTCCAATATCACTAACTGTAATCCCCGTGTTTCGTCGTCCCCTATATTGCGGCACCAGCTTATGGACAGGAGCGTGACGCTTTAGTTCGGCCTGCTTTTTTGTATCTTTAGTTCATACGACCAGCCACACACTTTCATACGTTCCGCTCCTATCAATATATTGGATTGTCCGGAAAGTTCATGCCGATTTTTAAAGGAAAGAAAAAAGTCAATAAATACTTACCCTTACATTTTTAATCAATTTTTAATCAATTTTTAATCATTTTGTTGCACAATGCGTCTCCATCTTTCCTTTCACTTGAAAATACCCTCTTCTCAGAATTGAAGTGGTTTCATGGCAAATAAGTCGAAAGGTAAGCTACTATAAATCGGCACGATCTTTCCGGACAACCCAATACTTTCGAGATCTTTTAAACTGTTCTTTTGAAGGTATGCATTGACTCCATCTGGTTTTCGAGAGGTAGATATTTATCACCTTCATCGCCGACTCATTGATAAATTCCTCAAGCAAGAACGCACACCTCTTTGCGACATGTCGCTACCACACTTCATTCTTTCACTGAATTCCATTCATGTCAAAAGCTTCCTTTAGTTTATAGTGCCAGCAAAAGAGCTGCTGTTAGTTTGTACCTTTGGTGATCGCTTAAAGGTTCGCATGGTTGTTCTGGTTAGTAATTTTCTTTATGACGCGTATGTTCGAATTTTCAGGTGTCAAATTGTGATTGTCTATACTTGCGAGTATATATGATCGTCATTTTTTGTGTTTATTCTTTTTCTAAATTTGTTTCACGTATTCATAAATTATACCAGCATTTTCTTACGAAAGGGATATTCAGTGTTATTTCCTTTTTTATTAATATTAATATTACTGTCCGTTTAGAGAAGCCGCAAAACTCAAGGAAAGTTTTTCACGAAAATAAATTATGATTAAAAATACAGACATTTTGTCAACTCCAGATACTTACTGATATAGACATTCCAAAGCCCCCTCTTAACGAAAAGGAAATAATAAATTAATTAATTAATTAAAAATAAGATAAAAAATTTTAAATCACAAAAACGGAGAAGTGTTCACTCCGAAAAAACAAATTCTTGATTCAGTCACATTTTAGAGCTTCCATACATATTTTCAGTCCTTTTATTTTTAGTTATGTATCTTTCCGTTCCTAGGCCAACCTTGCCTCTCAAGCTTCTCTGGCGGTAAATCACAAGTGCAAATCAAATACTGATGTAGATATATACGACAATATCCTTCTTTAGATTTATCCAAGATTACGAGGCTATATTAAAAATCAATTTAATCGATTACAAATGCCTCTGAGATTTGTGTACTTGTGATTATATCGGGAATCGAAATTATACACTCTTTTTAAACAAAACCAATTTAAGGAAGCAGTAACCGCAACCCCAAAATTTGCACACACACATATATGTGCATATATATTCATGTATGTAGGTGTGTGTGCGTGCGTGTGTGTGTGTGTGTGTGTGTGTGTGTGTGTGTGTGTGTGTGTGTGTGTGTGTGTG
>NC_068981.1:101206072-101208206 GCF_001194135.2 Octopus bimaculoides
AGACAGACAGACAGACAGACAGACAGACAGACAGACAGACAGATAGATAGATAGATAAATAGATAGAAAGATAGATAGATAGATAGATAGATAGATAGATAAATAGATAGATAGATAGATAGATAGATAGGTAGATAGATTACATTTACTTCTATACCCGTTCAAGTTTTAATCTATTGAGCATTAAGTGTATTCTATACGGAGAGTAGTTGATTCTCATTTATGAACTATACATGTGTGTGTGTGTGTGTGTGTGTGTGTGACCGTGCGTGCGTGTGTGTGTATGCATGTATGTATGTATATGCGCGTGCGTATATGCGTATATGTCTGTGTGTGCGTGCTTGTACGTATGTACATGTGTGCGTGTATGTGCGTGTATGTGCGTGCGCACGCGCGTGTGTGAACAGGAAGGCGGACAATGAAATAGATGGTAGAGTCAATAAACTTGAAATATTTTAATAGACTCATGGAAAAAAGAGTGACAAATCTGTAACATGTTACCTACTGGTTATAACAATAGCAAAGAAATATTATAGATCAGTACAGTTCTACTATCACTTGAGGGGTAACAGATGTCCAATTTCAATCACTGTTCTATAGAAATATACACACCTATTTGATTTATATATATAAATTTATCTATAATAATAATTGTGGCATTTACCGTTAAATTTGCAGTTCGTACATGTGCTTCTATTTGATTAAACTATATATATCAAATGGCTGCACCAAATCAACTAAAATTTTACAAGGCAATAGTATCACACCCAACGACTGTTAACATGTATTTTTTTTTCATTTCCATTAAAAGAATAAAACCTTTTATAGAGATAATCTTTCTATAGTTAAATATAGTACAGGACATTTTATGCCACGACGACGACGACGACATCACATTTTGTATATGAGTGTGTATGTGTCTGTTAGTGTATGTCTGTGAGTATATGAATGTGTATGTGCTTGTCAGTGTGTGAGTGTTTCCGCGATCGACGACAACGTCACATTTTGTGTCTGTGTGTCTGTGAGTGTATGTGTGTGAGTGTATTAGTCTGTTTCCGCGTTAGGGACGTTATTCAGCACACACACGCATCTACACATACATATACATATGTGACGTCTGACATGCGTGAATTATGTCTGTGTGTGTCTCTCTTACTATATAGTATTACACCCCACTACTGTCAACATGTAATTTTTTTTCATTTCCATTCAAACAATATGCATACATCCATATCTTAACGTTAATATAAACATATACTAGGTTACCCTAAAGAGGTGGGGTGTCAGAAAATATGCGTCGCGATATTTACTTGCGTTCTCAGATCAGAAGAGACCGGCGTTCAATTTCGCTTTCATGCTTCTGATGGAATCGATAAAACTCTTCCAACAAAGTAATGAGATCGATACATTTTCACCAATTAATTACTGGGAGCGACACATTTATGTTTCACTCACCCAAGATAAAAGTGTATGGCCTTGTGCCTATGTTCAAAATCAGTAAATATGATACATAAAGTAAATTAGGTGTAAATTATAAATGTGTGTGCGTGTAAGTATATATAACATTAAATTATATATATATATATATATATATATATACACACACATACACACTCACACACACACACACACACACACACACATATCACATATATATATATATATATATATATAAATCAATTGTGTCGCCAATTGCAGGATGTAAGTTACCAGTGACTTATCACATATGTTCACTTTCGATCCAGCATTATGTAACTCTACACAGACTGTTGCAACCACTGTGCGTGTGTGGTGGGTCTATGCACATACATACATACATACATACATAAGTACGTAGGTACTTACTTTCATTCTATGACACAATACGTATATATGTATGTGTATACGTGAATATATATGTGCGTGTGTGTGTGTGTTCTTTTATTCTTTTACCTGTTTCATGTCATGACCCCAGGACTTATTCTTTGTAAGCCTAGTACTTATTCCCTTTTGCCAAACCGCTAAGTTACGAGGATGTAAACACACCGACATCGGTTGTCAAGCGATTGTGAGGGTACAAACTCAGACACACATAAATATATACATACACACACACACACACACACACACACACACACACACACACACACACACA
>NC_068981.1:101210437-101211490 GCF_001194135.2 Octopus bimaculoides
GTTTGGGGAGAGTCATTTTCTTTTTGTGCCTTACAATTTATGCTACTAAATTTTTGTGCCTTATAATTAACGCAACGAAAATTTTAGGAAGATAAGGAATAAGTGGAAATTTTACCGGTGAGTGTGTTAAATTATAAGGCACAAAAAGAAAATGATTCTCCCCAGACACAACAGAATATGCTTCAACACACGAACTCACATAAAGAATCTTGCAAACCAAATCCAAAAACGAAATAACATATATAACAATCTCATCTTTTCCATTCCGAATACAGTAAATCCAGGACTACGGGTGGCGTAGCGAATATTTCCTGCAGGTTGACCCTTCACCACGTAAGAGGTGCCCTTATTGGTTTACAAGAAATATGAGAAAGTACTTTCCATCTGAAACAACCCTCTTGCTAATATAGATTTCCACAAACACACACACACACACACACATACATGCAAATCATTTCATTTTCCTTTTATCTAGTTTCAGCTCATGAGCTGTGGCCATGCTGGGGCAATGCATTTTTCTTTTATCTTTTACTTGCTTCAGTCATTGGATTGTGGTCATGCTGAGGAACCGCCTTGAAGAGTTTAGTCGAAGAAATCGATCCCGGTCCTCTTTTTTTTTGGGGGGGGGGACCGAACTGCCAAGTTACAGATATGTAAACAACCACCAACCAGTTGTCGAGCAAAGAGCAAACACAAACATACAAATACGCGCACGCATGGACACACACACGCACACACACACATATATATGTATGTATGTATGTATATATATACATATATGTATGTATATGTATGTATATGTATGTATATATATATATATATGTATATCTATGTATATATATATGTATGTATATATATGTATGTTTATATATATATATGTGTATGTTTATATATATATATGTGTATATATATATGTGCATATATATGTATGTGTATATATATATGTATATATATATATATTATATATATATATACACACACATATATGTATATACACACTTATATATGTATGTATATATATATATATATATATATATATATATATATATATAT
>NC_068981.1:101211809-101212737 GCF_001194135.2 Octopus bimaculoides
ATATATATCCAACGAATTTTCACAGTTTTCATCGACCAAGTCCACACACAAGTTATTAGTTGGCCGTGGCTATAGAAGACCCTTGTCCAAGGTTCTACGCAATGAGACTGAACACACACACACATATATATCCATTGATGTATGTTTGTGTGTGTGTGCGTCCGTGTGTGTGCGTGTGTGCGCGGGCGTGTTCTTGATAATCACATGCAAGATCATGTAATGGAGAACAGATTTGGCGGGGAGGGTTGGAGCGTAATGAGTAGACAACATCAACAAATAAATCAATAAATTAACAAATAAAAGCGAAACGGAAATTATAAAAAATGGACTTCCGAGGGAGTGAGAGAAAATCAGAGGAAAGCATTCTACACCACATGTTCCGTGGACATCTGTTGTGTTTGCTGTGTTAAGAATGAATGAATGAATGAATGAACAGTAATTCCTCCTTGGGTGATATAAAGTGAAGGAGGGGAAATACAAATCGTCTCATCATTCCAATATATGCATGTAGTATGAATAGTATGAAAGGCCGGTTGCATATAGTATAAAGCCTAACTTGTATTTTAACATATGATCTGATTATGCCATCTATGGAATGTGTGTGTGTGTGTGTGTGTGAGTTTAAATGTGTATATATATATATATATGTGTGTGTGTGTGTGTGTGTGTGTGTATAATATGGATGCACAATGGCCCAGTGGTTAGGGCAGCGGACTCGCGGTTTCGATTCCCAGACCGGGCGTTGTGAGTGTTTATTCAGCGGAAACACCTAAGCTCCACGAGGCTCCCGCAGGGGGTGGTGGCGACCCCTGTTGTACTCTTTCGCCCCAACTTTCTCTCATTCTTTCTTCTTGTTTCTTGAGTAACGTTGCGATGGACTGGCGTCCCGTCCAGCTGGGGGGAACACATACGCCATAGAAACCGGGAA
>NC_068981.1:101214817-101215431 GCF_001194135.2 Octopus bimaculoides
GTAAAATTATTAATGTAATAATGTAAGAGTTGAGGATGTATAGTTAATTTATTTGCATCATAGTTTGTTTTTAAGATTTAAATACAAATAAATTTTTAAAAAAAACATAATAGAAGACTCAAAATACCAACATATGTTTCGACTCTGGCCCCTTAGTAATGCATAATTCGAGGCATTTGGGTTAAATCCAATGTTAAGAATTTAAGTTGTAAGGAATAGAATCTCTGTAAGGGTAGAAACATATGTAGGTTTTTTGAGTCTTCTATTATGCTTTTTTTTATTTATTTGTATCCATATCTTAAAACAAACTATGATGCAAATAAATTAACTTTACATCTTCATTTTCTTACATTATCAATTTTGCCTTTTGTAATAATCCATAACGCAACGTAGAAACATTCTTCTATTGTGATAGAGATTACGCCAGTGAAATTTCGGATTTATTAATCGCTAATGAGGATAAGATATCCTTGGATTGACTGACTATATACGAAGGGATATCCATAATATCCCAAAAACAGCTGTAAGACTATATCTTTTTCCTTATAAATATCCTGAAAACTTCTCACAGTCTTGGCTTTGTTATCTCATTTTGTTTAATATATATATATATA
>NC_068981.1:101215626-101217385 GCF_001194135.2 Octopus bimaculoides
TAACAGAGTTATTAGTGAGGGATTATCAATTCGGGCAAAATACTAAAAAAAAGCTCTTTGTTAGTACACCGCGCTAACAATATTATTTAAATTAGTAAAGAACTCCGCAAATTCTTGTGGCAGGGTCTGAAGCTATAGTCACCATTCTATATTGTAAGTCTATATACCGGGGTGAATGTATGGTAAGAAGCTTGCTTCCCAACCACATGGTTCCGGGTTCAATCCCACAGTGTGGCACTCTGGGCAAACGTCTTCTACTATAGTCTCGGGCTGACCAAAGCCTTGTGAGTGGATCCTTCCCTGAACGTCTTTTGACACTTTGCATGTACCACCTTCTCGCGTTGTTTTCTTTGTGTTCGTATGCGTATTTTTCTGTATTTACTGTCGAAATTATGTATGCATATATGTATGTATGTATGTATGCATGTATGTATGTGTGTATGCATATATGCATGTATGTTGGTATATGGTTTTATTTGTAGATTTCTTGCCAAGAGAGAAAGAGCAGGTTTGTAACCTAGATCCAAAGCTCTTTCATTGAAATTCCGGCATCAACAGTATAGTTGTACGTGCATGTGTGTATATGTGCAAGTATTTGAAGTCAGTGCATGTGCAGATTTGTATGTTTTGTTTTATGTCTATGTACTGATACATATCGCTGCACGTCTGCACATGTGCATATGTACTTATATGCTTAACTTTTGGAAAATTTTACATGTTTTGACAGTTCTGTTGTTGGTTTGTATCTGTAGTCTTCTAATTAGCTTTCTCTTTTCCGGTTTTAAGACGCCTAATATTTCAATATTGGTTTTGGGGTAGTGTGTTACACATCCTAGTGTCCCAATAATTAGGAGTATAAATCTGAACTTGTGATCAGAGTGAAGTATCTGTAAACTTCTCAATAGTTCAGGGAGGTATTTTCTTTTCCGCTGATCTTTAGCTTTATGTTGACATCCGTCGGACAGCAGATGTCCGTTACTGTATGTGCTGTCTCTTCTCCGTCCCCATTTCACTATGTCTAATCTATTATGTTTGCATGCTATTGAGGTTTTCACAGTGACATTCCAACAGTTTTCTTTCATATTATATTTGATTATGGGTCCTACCCATAATCAAACTTATATCTTTGGTCTCAGGTTTATCCTTCCGACAGATTTCATTGTACAGTCTTGGCTACTAAGTGTCTCATCGGTAGATGATAACGAGAGAGTATTTTCGGACAACCGCTTATGATGAGATTGATATTTTCAGTATTAACTCCATAAAGTCTACATCAGTTATCACATTTCGGCGGTTTTCCTCCTTTTCTGGCCCTCTTGTGCGTCAGGAATTTAGTAGCTGTTTTTTGTTTCTGTATTGCAAACGCATACTCTTGAAAGTGAGAGTTAGTGGCTCTGTTGTTAGTCCACGATAGACTGCTTTGATAATCAATGCTGCTGCCACCATGAAGCTTTCTGTTAACATCTCCACGTATGGTCTTCTACCAATAGACATTCATCCTCTCATCAGATGACAACCAGTGTTGGTGTGTTAACGTACCCGAAACTTAACGGTTCGGCAAAGCAGACGATAGGATAAGGACCAAGTTTTGAAAAATAAGTACCGAGATCGATTTGTTCGACTAAAATTCTTCAAGTCTGCTGAATGAAACAAGTAAAAGATAAAAGATATGTGCGTACGTGTGTACAAATATATGTATATATGAATATATATGTATGTATATATATATGTGTGTGTGTGTGTGTGTGTGTGTGTGTGT
>NC_068981.1:101217969-101218552 GCF_001194135.2 Octopus bimaculoides
ATCTATATATAGTATATATTATATATAGTTATATTTCATATACTTATATATTTTAGTATATACGTTTAAGAATTTGTTTTGCAAGATTCCTGATATGAAGTCGTGTATTGAAACAGATATTGTTGTATTTGGGGATGGTCTTTTTTTTTTTTGCCAAATAAACACACGCACTATATATTCGTTATTCACTTATTTATTACTGTCCTCATTCTAACTCATGTCCATTGTCCAGAAATCTTTCGTCACACATTTATAACTTCCGCAGCAACACTTTCCGTCTTCGTATGTGCTCTTGCTCTGCTTATTCGAGCAGAATGGAATAAGCAAAGCAAGAGCACACACAAAGATGGAAAGTGTCACTGAGGGGGTCACAGATGTGTGATGAAAGATTCCTGGACAATGAACATGAGTTAGAATAAGAACAGTAATAAATGAGTGAAGAACGAATATATAGTGCATGTGTTTATTTGCATACAAAAATTGAAATGATCATCCCAAAATACAACAATGTGTAAGTATATATATATATATATATATATACATATATATATACGTGTTTATATACACACACACACACACACAC
>NC_068981.1:101218625-101219664 GCF_001194135.2 Octopus bimaculoides
ATATATATATATATATATATATATATATATATATATATATAAACATGTTATATATATATATATATATGTATATATGTTTGTATACATGTATATGTGTATGTGCGCGTGCGCGAGTGTAAATCTATGTAGTAGACACACAAATATGAGAAAGTTAATTATTTCTCTAAAGGGAGAAAAAAAATGATGAACACCCTTTAATTGATTTTCGACCCTTACCGGATCCTCGTCAGAGGTGTTACCATCACTTGACCAATCTCAGAGAAACAAGTTGCCAATCTGTTAAACAGCTTCAGAAAACTGGAGTTACTACTATATGTATATGTTGTACAGACGTGTGAGCGTGTGTGTGTGTGTGTGTGTAATAGATACAGGAAATACAGAGTTCTTCAGGATTTCACTTCGCAACTAGAATCCTAATTTGATCAACTTGCGTGACATTTTGGCCGTATGACGTTTTCATAAAACGGGTAGACCTAACACAACTGAAAGAATTTAGGTTTACATTCAATGTGTTGGATAGCGTTGGATGGACTAAAACGTAAGTTAAACACCAACATTATCGCATATGTGTCACCTTGATTCTACATGTGAATTGATTACATTAAGGGTACACGTATTTGTGGAATAAACAGCCGCAATTTAATTATTATCCAGTGGATTGAACATATAACTGAACGCTCATTCCTCGAAATCGACGGAAGAGTTCATCAAACATTTATACATACATGCATACATACATACATACATACGTACATACATACATACATGCGCTCATACACAAACACGCACGTATATATATTATGTATATATATATATATACATGTATCTACAATCATATATATTATATATACACACACACACACGCACACACGCGCATGCACATGCGCTCGCACACGCACACATATATACAAGGTGGTGCAAAAGTAGGTATACAGTTATGAAAAGAGAAAACTTGTACACTACTCATTTATTTTTAACAAAATAATTAAAAGTTACGATAAATGTATTATTATGATTAATGACACTTAAAATATCAATA
>NC_068981.1:101221554-101222690 GCF_001194135.2 Octopus bimaculoides
CTTGTTACCCATGTATTGTTTGTCTGTTCTCTGTTTCATATTTCCAGTAGCTCCTGCCAGTGCCACCAGACGGGAAGTACTATTAGCGTTTAAGGCACACACACACACACACACACACACACACACACACATGTATATATATATATTGGAACCGAAGACTCAGTCCATAGTATGGTGCCACACCTGTTCTTCAAGTCTAACAAATTCAAAAGTTAACGACCAGCATAGAAAATCACGGAGATTGTTTCTTGGAATGACAAGGGTATAATTCTCCATGGCCTTCTGGAAAGTGACTGTTCCACTAACAGCGAGTAGAACATTAGGAGGAAGTGACTGAAAAAGAATCTGAAAACCATCCAAATTCTCCATGACTATGCGCAACCAGAATAATCTTGAGCATCAAATCAGGGAATCAACAAATTGGGTTGCTCAATGGTCTACCCTCCACCATAACGCCCGGATATGGCACCCTCCGACTTTCACCCGTTCCTTCCAAAGAAGACAGTTTTCGGGTACAACAATATGATGACATAGATGAGTTGAAAGTGGTTATAAAGAATTAGGTACAACAGTGCACCGCTAACATTTTCAAAGAGAATTTGAGAATTGGGTCTCAACGATGGCGCAGATGCATCGCTTATGATAATGACTATGTTGAGTAGTATTTTTGAATAGAGGAAGAGTTAGTCAACCAACTGATGCTGCTTGAACGATGTTTTTTTCCCTTCTTTGTCAGGTTAATGTCACTGGACATATATATAAATAAATTCTTCACTTTATCGGATCATTCATGATTTGTGAAGAAATGTCTTCGAATTAACGCTTAGGATTATATTTAATTCGTTATATTTTTACTAAAGATTTCCTTTCCTTTTTACCGACCTTATAGTTCGTTAGTTTTTCCTAGTATGTATTCCAGGAATTCTTTATATAAATTTATTCTTCAGCGAAGATTATTCATAATATACGGAGGAATAAACAATATTTTTGACTGAAAATATGAGATATAATATTGGTAATGGTCTTATCTCATTATATACATTATGTCTCAATACATTACATACATACATGCATATATATATATATATGTATGTGTGTGTATGTATATATATATATATGTATATATATATGTATAT
>NC_068981.1:101226513-101227622 GCF_001194135.2 Octopus bimaculoides
GGCAAACAGGACACAGTCGTGTGTCGATAAGCCAGCTGGAGGAGATGTCCTCCTGGGGCTAAAAGCAACAGTAACATCCACCCCTAGGGGTCAGCCACACTTAAGTGGCAATATACTACACTTTATCGTGCAGTTACTGTTAATACTTCATTTAGAGAATTAACATTGCTTATATATATATATATATATACATGCATACATCGCATGAAGCATTGGACATTAAACTATATATATTTGTGTATGTATGTATATACATACACACACACGTACATACATGCATGCATACATATATACATACATACATACATACAAGATGGAATGGCGAATAGTTATGAAGTTTGCTTCATAACTACGAGATCTCTGGTTTGGTCCCACTACGTGGTATCTTGAGTGAATATCATCTTCTATAACCTCAGGTCGACCCATGGGTCGACAGAAACTGTATAGAATCCCGTCACACACTTTGTCACTCTGATTCTGTCTGAGAATTACGTTATAGCAACACGCGTCTGTCGAATGCTCGGCTCTTGAACTACACGTTACTTCAAGGGCGGGTAATTCAGTTTATCTAACAAGTGAATCTACATTGTCGAACGACAGATACGCGCGCGCGCATACGCACACACACACACACACAAAATGAAGCATGTAAGTACATGTTAGTACTTATATATATGTGTATATGTATATGTATATATATATGCGAGTAAAAATAAATACAAAAAAGGTGGGTTTTTTTGTATGATTGTGTATAGAGGAATATATTATTTTGCTTAAAAGAGTTCCAACACTGTCTGTTTTTTATGTTTTATTTATATTCCTGCAGAACTAATGTGGGGTATAGAATATGGAATATACAATATATAATATGATATACAATATACAATATAAAATAAAATAACATAAAAATGGATGGCACCCTGAAAGAAAGTATTGAATGTAGATGAAATATTGAGTGTTCAATATAAAGGATCAAATATATAAATATATAAATATAAATATATATATATAAAGGCGACTCGAGTTTCAGGGCTATTTCCCTTCGTCATGGCCGGTATGACAGACTTTAACAGACTGTAATAAGTTGGCTGGTTTTCTGTCTTTTATAC
>NC_068981.1:101229103-101233381 GCF_001194135.2 Octopus bimaculoides
GTATGGTATGTTGCGTTTTGTATGGGGTGGATGGCACGATTTAAAGTTCAAGTATTGGTGTGTGTCTGTGTGTTTGTAATATATATCTGTGGTAATGGCGGTGTTCTTTTTAATTACCATTATATCTAGAAATGGTAATTTGCTACTGTTCATCTCCTTTGTGAATTGGATGGATGGGTGTAGGTTGTTCAGGAGGGTGTTAAATTCTTCCACAATGCTTTGAGGTTTGGTCCAGATTATGAAGCAATCGTCCAGGTATCTCTTCCATGCTTTTTCTATAAGCTTCCTAAATTCGGTGTTATATCTCTCCTCTATTTCCTGGTAGAGTTTTTTGCGTGTTCCAAGATATGTATATGTGCATTGAATGTTTATAAACTGTGTTTATTACTCTGTTACTCTTTTACTCGTTACAGTCATTTGACTGCGGCCATGCTGGAGCACACCTTTAGTCGAGCAAATCGCCCCCAGGACTTATTCTTTGTAAGCCTAGTACTTATTCTGTCGGTCTCTTTTGCCGAACCACTAAGTTACGGGGACGTAAACACACCAGCATCGGTTGTCAAGCGATGTTGGGGGGTAGGGGTGGACAAACAGACACAAAAACATATACACACACATATATAAACATATATACGACGGACTTCTTTCAGTTTCCGTCTACCAAATCCACTCACAAGGCTTTGGTCGGCCCGAGGCTATAGTAGAAGACACTTGCTCAAGGTGCCACGCAGTGGCAATGAACCCAGAACCGTGTGGTTGGTAAAGCAAGCTACTTACCACACAGCCATTCCTGCGCCTATATTAAAATACATTTCATTTTCAAACATTAGTGGAATCTGTAGAGACAATTCAATCTTTTATGAATGCCTGTTTTCAATCTGGTGACCGTTCTGGTCCAGGCAGGCCCTTACATTACTATAGTTTATGGTCGTGTGTGTGCACCACATCTTGCTGGAAATATAACTGCACATCTTCAAAATCTCCTTAAATACTTGTCATGACACATTGTTGCAATAAGTTGAAGTAAATATGACCAGCGATAGTACCATCGAAAAAGTATAGTCAAATTAATCTGCACTATATTGTAACACCTGGTAAATTAACATGATGTTTCTCTGTAATATGCGAATTCTCAGTAGGTGCAATTGTGACGGTTAATTGAGCCATTTAACTTAGATGCAGCCTCATTCACTACAAACAATCTTTGTTGAGATGTGTGCATCTTCTACACACTTTGCCAAGTACCACTCGCAAAACTCCTCCCTTCGGTACAAATCATCTTGTTGACGGTATGGAACGTAAGTTTTCCAATGACTGCGCTAACTCATGACGCGCTTGCTGCACAGATTTTCTTGAGTTCTGGCTGTATGTTTCTTGTACTCTTTCTTGCTTTGCGAGGCTTGTTCATGCCTGCAGTCTTCCAGAACGTTTATTGTGGACATTCTGAACATTTCCATTTGTTTCAGATTTATTTCAAATTTAATTCTAATTCTAATAATAATAATCAGCGAAGTTTGGGGTATATGCAGCTATCAACTTTTCAACCAATAATTCTCAACACTAAAACATGGGGCGGAATTCTGGCTTTGCCATCCACTGTGGACCCTCATAACAAATTCCAGTAATCGTAAGTTGCGAAGATGATCCTGTTTGATACTGACTATCTTTGAACTTTGTGTTTTCAAATTTCCTTCTAGGAAAAAACTTCCTTTGTTTAACGTTGAATCTGACTCTCTTCATTGTTTCTTTTGGATTAAATCTAAAAAGAAATGGAAACTGAGTTATCAGCCGTTAAAGTGTGTAAACATTTTGGAAGGACACTATATATATATTTATATATATGTATACGTGTGCGCACGCGCGTGTGTGTGGCATGCCACTTCAGAACACGAGCATAACCAGCATAACAGTTCTCTCTCTCTCACCCTCCCTTTCTCTCTCTCTCTCTCTCTCTCTCTCTCTCTCTCTCTCTCTCCTATGTCTTTGCTGATCACAAAAGAACAGAATGGAAAAAATATAACATAATATAATAAAATAATGTGGTGTAGAATATATTCTTTTCTACTTTAGGCACAAGGCCCAAAAGTTTAGGGGAGAGGCATTAGATCGACCCTAGTACGCAACTGGTACTTAATTTATCGACCCGAAAGGATGAAAGGCAATGTCTACCTCGGTGGAATTTGAACTCAGAACGTAAAGAGAGACGAAATACTGCTAAGCATTTTGCCCGGCGTGATAACGTTTCTGCCAGCTCGCCAACTTATGGTGTAGAATATATTGATCAAGAGAACACCTCCATAATCATTTCTAATTAGCATTTTAACGACTACTGTTTTTCCAGTCAGGTAGCATCTGTATAAAATAATCAATTAATAGCTATTGTTTTAACAATAGTTATTCAGTGGCTATCTTATAGTATAGAAGTCATTTAATAGCTAATAATACCAAAGCCATTTAACAGCTATTAATTAATACAACAATCATTTAACGGCTTTTTAATACAATAGTCATTTAATACAATAGTCATTTAATACAATAGTCATTTAATACAATAGTCATTTAATACAATAGTCATTTAATACAACAGACATTTAATGGCTATTAATACAATAGCCATTTAACGGCTATTAATTAATACATAGCCTTTTAATACAATAGTCATTTAATGGCTATTGATTTTCATTCATATGACATCTCTAAATAATTCATCCCGTAAAATAGGCTTAAGTTTCACGACTTCTCATTTACAAATATTGTATATAAAACTAAGTGACTTTGTCATATATTACTTCATCAAGCACAGTGAATTATATGCTTCGCTGAGGAAGCGTAATACGATATCCGGAGGTGTCTTGCGTAACAAGATATTTAAAATATTATTACTTATTGACTAATATTTCTTTCACTTACAGCATAATTACTTCTAGTTCGATACTTTTTATGCTCACTACACATATTATGTTAATACTAACTTACCTATCGTTCTTTCTATGAAGCAGATGATGGCTGGGTAATAATAAAGTATAGGGTAGCATATTGTAAGATTTTACATCTTTAGTATGGGATAGAACAAGCTAGTACAGTGCATCTATACACGAATATCACTCCTTTCGCTCTTTATCTCACCTCTCTCTCTCTCTCTCTCTCTCTCTCTCTCTCTCTCTCTCTCTCTCTCTCTCTCTCATACACACACACACACACACACACTCGTTTGGTTGATCTTCCGTCATTCTCAAAAACGAACATTCAGTTGATCAACCGCCTTGATTCCTTCTCGTGAAATTAACGTGTAGTCGGCTGAATATTCCTCGGATCTAGTCTTTCTCATTTGCAAAATGAGCCCCAATTAATTTTGCTCAGATTGCTTTCAATTTTGGTTTATCAACCAATTACTTTATCTCGTAAATTAAAGAATCCGATGTTATTTGGGATTAAAGTTAGGAAATTTGGGTAATTTTAGCCAATCAACAGACAGTGTGGCATTAGCAGCTTGTTACCATGACAGCTGCACATTGTGTTGTGGTTCACTGTTGTCTATGTTGATTTTTCACACTTGTTTCTTCACACTACGAGATTCTTTCATCCGAGTGTCTTGTTTCTGTGTGTTAGAATATTACGTATTATTCTGTGCTTTTCCTGCTTGTCAGTATTTTTACATATTTTGCATTTCATATGTTTTTGGGTCTCATTGACTCAGATAGCTAGATTTATGATTTCACTAGGTTAATTTTGTTCATAAAAATTTAAATTAGGAGTATTTCTTAAACCGTTAGCTACACATTTCAACAGCTTAACTGAAAGTTAACGCATGTTACAGGAACTGAGAAGGATATCGTGGAACAGATAAAATGTAGGTGATATAGATAATTTGACGTATTTTTTTTTAATTCTGCGTGCAAAAACATAAGATACGGGTATTCTTTTCCTTGGGACAAATTCTTTGATGACCAGTGTTATTCTTATCATAGTTTACAAATCCAAGCATGAAAACATTACTCAACTTTGGAGTTTTGGAGACATACGCCCCTTCACCCACACACATACACACACACACACACACACACACATGAATGCATAAATGTACATATAAACTTATATATGAATACATACATCTACATGCACTTATATATTAATGATGTACATAAATACATGACAGCTATACATGATACTAAAATACGCATAAAGTAAACACATGCAGACATATATTAATATAACAAATTTTAAAAAATAATAAAAACATACAATCAATGAAGAGGCAAGAAAGACAGTAAGATGATA
>NC_068981.1:101233729-101243585 GCF_001194135.2 Octopus bimaculoides
GATACATGTTGATTTTATTAAGTATTTCTGTTTATATAGGAAACCTACAATGAACAGGTCAAACGCTAAACTATAAATTTCACAGGGTACAACCTTAAAGTTGACACCGTTCCGCTAAACGCAGAAATTCCTGTCTCGCTATTGGCTAAAAATACACAGTTTTTTTCGATTTTTAAACCTCTGTAACATTTTTCTCCAATTTTTTTCTCCACGGCATCATACATTCAAAGCAAGGAGACCGGAAGGCTACATTATTATGGCCGATTTTCAGATTTTTTACTTTATTTTAAAAAATGCATATTTTGCGAATGAAAAAAAAATAGATCCTATTCCTCTAACACAAGCACCCGCAACACGATTCTGAAATCAAATCAGCAATTCTGGCTATCATCAGCTTGTTCGTGTCTTTGGTAGCGGTTGTCTGTATTTCCAGTCTTTTGTCTTTCGTAATTGCTCCTTTTGTTCCTTTATTTTCAAAAATATTTCGAATTTCTCATATGCATAGATGCCTAAATGTTCACTACATTGAACATTCCTAATACCAATGTTTAATATCTACCTATTTATCTATATATCTATCTTTATATATATGTGTGAGTGTGTGTTTGTGTGTGTATCTATGTATGTATGTGTGTATGTATGTACGTTTATGTATATGTGTGCGTGTGTACGTATATGTGTATGTGTGTCTGTGTGTGCGTACGTATGTGTGTGTATCAAATAGATATTAAATAGTAAAAGCACGAAAAAAAATCACGCAGTTATTTATTCATATATATGTATGCATACATGCATGCATAGATACATACATACATACCCACACACACTCACATACATACATACATACATACATACATACATACATACATACATACATACATACATACATACATACATACATACATACATACATATGTGGTTATATGCAACCTTACATACATGAATATTGTCTATTTTTAATAAATAATTAATTTTTCTCTTTTCCAGATCAAATTAAAGCAGAAATGTCTGTTGTACGACCAATTCCAAAACTGACACAGAATCAATCTCCATACATTGACCATGTTCGTAAGTTCCCAATTGCTCATTTACACCGGGACCAAACTATGTATCAGCATCATGAGTTGCCATCTAGTGCCTTAGCAGCCGCAGCGTTGGCAGTGTCGAACAAAATTCAAGCCGAGCTACCGATCACAAGAGAGAGTGCCTTTCGACCAATACCACAGAAGAAACCGTCCTCATCAATCCCAACATTATATTTGAGCGATTGCCAGACCTGCATTCCAAAAGCCACACATATCAGCGAACTGCACCGAATACCCCACTACCTGGATAGACTTTTAATACATTCGTACGAGCCATTTTTCGCTTCCCCTTACTCAAAGAATGGTTTTCTGACAACTATGGACCAAACACGCTCGTGTTTCACCTATGGACTTGCCGAGCAATGTTTCTCGGCTTTTAATCCACATTTTGGACAGTTCGAAAAATCAAATTTGAAAGACAATCTTTGTAAATTAAATCTAACGAATTCCAACTCAACTATATTTTCTCAATCTCCACACCAATTGCCTCCTTTTGAAAAGAACAAGTCTTCATCCTCACTATCAGCAGCGGCAGCTGCCCTACATTCTACACCTTACACACACTGGCAAGACAGTAGTATTCTTTCTTTTTTCAACTTACCAACAAACCCCATCTTGGAAGTGAATACAAGCTCAACATCGATTGCAACACCGTCCCCAAGTAAATCGCTTTCAACTTCAATTGGAAAAGATTATCGACAGCCTATGAACCACCCGCCCCGCTACCAATGCGAGGCTTGTAAAAAAAGTTATGCCACCTTCGGTGGTCTATCAAAGCACAAACAATTCCATTGCATATCTCAAGTGAAGCGGGAATTTAGTTGTAAGTTCTGCTGTAAGTCGTACGCTTCGCTCGGGGCTTTAAAAATGCATATTCGCACACACACACTTCCTTGCCGATGCAAATTGTGTGGTAAGGCTTTCAGCCGCCCCTGGCTTTTACAAGGACACATTCGCACACACACTGGAGAGAAACCATTTAAATGTCCTCACTGTGGGAGGGCATTTGCAGACCGCTCTAACCTACGTGCACATTTACAAACACATTCTGACGTTAAAAAATATGGATGCAAATCATGCAATAAAACTTTCTCCAGAATGTCACTTCTTTTAAAGCATGAAGACAGTAGCTGCCCAGGTTTACGGAGTTAGCTATTAAAACAATAATACAAGCTCGAAATACTCAGAATATTTCAGAAGTAACTAATTTTTGCACACTCTTAGAAAATCTGGCATTTAATTCATTGTTAGAGCTTCACAGAAGATAATTTTTTTCCAGTCATCCATGTTTTATGTAACTTGACGAGAGTAAAATTGTGAGGAGTCGGACATTATACTCAATATTATGATTTTTAAATGATTCTAAGCCTTTGTTTTACTGTTATATGTGATAATTATCAGTGGGTGGAACGGGCTGGCAAAGGTCGTGTCACGGCCCATCTTCCTCTGACTATCCTATAACAAGGAATTAAGGCCTCAGCAGAAGTCATTTGTAAAGTGTCAGCAATTGGAATCTTATTTATCTCCAAGCTGCCTGACACAGACTTATCTCCGTCACACCCAATGCCAACCAATGTAATATAATCGGAAATAGGTTTACCTTCATACTGTCATACCATCAGTAACAGATTTAACTTTATGCCGTCAGAAACTATTGTACTGGCATTAAGTAACAGATCAACAATAATGCCGTGGAGCACAAATTTGCTGTCACACTACGAGATACGGGTCTGCTTCCATACTATAGAACACAAATATACTGTAATTTTATTGATGACGGGTCTATTACTAAACGCTGTTGATCACAAATCTACACTTTGCTAAACTTTCAATGTAATATTTTCATGCCCCACGTCAAAACACATACATAAACACAGACGCCTCCTATGGTGTACGAACATACTATATATCGGCTGACGACCTTGTATAACTTTTATACTGTGGTTTCATTTTATATTTTAATATCATATTCCATATTTTCACTTGCTTTTACGATGTATTCCACGAAGTATTCTTTTCTTCTTTTTTTTTTCTTTTTGCGAGAGGACTTATTATCATTGTCTTCCACTAAACTACTATGTAACCCTATTTTTCACGTATAAAACATGCCTAAATGCTGTCATACTTTTACAGTACTGTCTTGTACTAGTCTCTTGTAAATTCTACGCTCCATTTCTTTATTTTGCGAAGTTTGTGATAAATAAGTGAAACAGAAGCATCAAGTGCTTCAGTAACTGAACAGAAACTCACGATTCTTCTGTCACAAAGAGCTTAGAAGAAAGCTTCAATGTGACCGATCGATGGGCTTCAAATAGCAACCAAATGTTACTCAAATCTCTCACTCAAAGACGGAATGACCACGGTTATAATGCCTTTGCTCAAATGGTTTGCTCAATCAGGGCTAACCTGACCAAAGGTAAACAATAAACAACAGCAGCAACAATAATCTTCTTACAGCATAGCCGACACTCGACTATTGTGACTTTTTTTATGAACAAGAAAATAGAGAAAACATGGCTACTGATTGTAGCTTCTTGTACTTTAGTAACACTTCAAAGAAGTTATTGTATGAACAAAAATAGTTGAATACCGGACTAAATGCTTCGTCATATTTACTTACGATCTTTTTTGTAATTTCAAATCCCCGAAGTATTCACTGCTGTCGTCGTCGTCGTCGTCGTCGTCGTCGTCGTCGTCGTCGTCGTCGTCGTCATCGTCATCGTTGTTTGGCTACAGATCGGCTCCCACTGAGCAGACCTATAATCAAAAGCATTCCATTAACGATCATTCTGTCTTTCTCTCAGGAATTGCGTATCTAGTAACACGTTATCCAACACACCGCCACTTTTTTTTCCCCAAGATGATATGGTTTAACTTGTGAAAGATATAGCTGCTGTTTCTTGCAAGTAGAAGGATCCCGTAAAGGATTCCTGGTTGTCGCGAAATTAAAATTGTATATTTATGAGGCGAAATTTGTATTGATTGTTATTAAATTCTTCGTACTGAAAGCATCGTTACCTTGTGACCTTTAATATTTCATAAACATGCGTACATACCTATAGAGTAGAAATGACGGGATGTATAAGGTTCTATTCAATCGACACAGAATAGGTGTGCATATTCTACGTGGAGTAAGTTCGCCTGGTTGTCAAAACTAGAGAAATCTATATTTTAATTATGATTCTTCATAAAGAAGTCATTATTACAGGTTTTGTTTTAAGGCGGTGAGCTGGCAGAATCGTTAGCGCTCCGGACAAATGCCTAACGATATTTCTCCCGATTCTATGCTGAAATTCCTCTGAAATCGATTTCGCCAATCGATAGAATAAGTTCCAGTCGAGCATTATGGTTGATGTAATCGTTAAGCCCCTCCCCTTGAAATTGCTGGTTTTGTGCCAAAGTTGGAAAGAATTATCACAAGCTTTGTTCTTTAGAAGTCACAGGCTTAACTGCATCTCTTGTGACTGGGTAATCACCTCGCAGCACCTCATATCGCAACCACTATCTGCTTCAGAAATTCGTTTGAAATCCCTTTTTACAACAATTTTGCCGCTTGGTTGCATTTTGAAACTCATATACATCACGGTATCACACACCAGTCTCATCCTCAGTCTTTTTATTCATAAATTTTCGAAATTATGCCCTATCACAAAAGAAACCGATTTTAACTAGCATAAACAATATTTGTATATATGTAAAGTACGTCTAGATAAATGCATCTATGGATGCCTATTTGTGCATACATGTATAAATGTATGCGTATTAGTATGTGTAGCACGCGTGTCTATCAGAGACATTAAACCTTTCAAAATATACATTCGTGTTCCCAGTTATTACTAAAAATAACATATTCTGGTTATACTTTTTCAAATGAGATCTCAACACAGAAGGTAAACTACAATCTTACAGAGGGTTCCTGTTGATCCGATCAACAGAACAACCTGTTCGTGAAATTAACGTGCAAGTGGCTGAGCACTCCACAGACACGTGTACCCTTAACGTAGTTCTTGGGGATATTCAGCGTGACACAGTGTGACAAGGCTGACCCTTTGAATTACAGGCACAACAAAAACTCAGGAAGTAAGAGTGGGAGAAAGTTGTGGTGAAAGAGTACAGCAATGTTCGCCACCATCGCCTGCCGGAGCCTCGTGGAGCTTTTAGGTGTCTTCACTCAATAAACACTCACAACGCCCGGTCTGGGAAGCGAAACCGTGATCCTATGACCGCGAGTCCGCTGCCCTAACCACTGGGCCATTGCGCCTCCACGATAAACTACTACGCGTGGGACAATATAACTCTCTGTACTTACAACATTTATCGCGCCAAAGTTCCAAAGGCTTATAGAACAAGACTAAATAAATGTTCATGCACGAAAATTATTCACGTAACCGCTAAAATTTTCGTTGCGTCTGGCAAACTTTTCAGTAGTTATTGACTCTGTCCGTTATCCAAGCTGCGTTCTTTTTCTTTGTTTGTGCGCATGTGTGTGGGTCATTGTGTGTCCGCATACACATGTATGTATGTATGCATGCATGTATGTATGTATGTATGTATGTATGTATGTATGTAAGTGTGTGTATGTGTGTGCGCGTATGTATATATATGCATGTGTGTACCTGTAATTCACGCTGAACAAACATGAGTTGTACCTGTGTCACGCTGAATCTCCCTGAGAACTACGTTAAAGGTTACGCGTTTCTGCGGAGTGCTCAGCCAAGTGCACGTTGATTTCACGAGCAGGCTGTTCCGTTGATCGGATCAACTGGAACACTCATCGTCGTTGTAACCGATGGAGTGCCAGTTAGTTATATACATGTATGTATGTATGCATTTAGGTATGTATGTGTGGGGTGTGTGCGTGCGTGTTTTGTATGTATCAATCTGTGTGTGTGTGTGTGTGTGTGTGTGTCTGTCTGAGTGTCTGTGTGCGTCTGTGTTTGTGTGTGTGGTAGGGGTCTGGATGTGTTTATTTGTACCAGGACTAGTCTCTGAGTTGAACAATATCAAATGAACTTGCAAATGCTGTAGCGTGATCATTTGAACTGTTGGAAGTAACAGCATAATTTCCACTGAATCACACACGCTTAATGTTTGAAAAATAGAAAGACATTTTGCTTAATGCGGTTCTGGAATCATTGTTACAATGGGAAAGACGGAATTGTTACGACTGGCATGTATTTATTTAATCATGGGTTTGCTCGATAGAAACTGACTTGAGACTAAACATGTACATACAAAGGCGGCGAGCTGGCAGAAACATTAGCACGCCGGGCGAAATGCTTAGCAGTATTTCGTCTGCCGTCACGTTCTGAGTTCAAATTCCGCCGAGGTCGACTTTGCCTTACATCCTTTCGGGGTCGATAAATTAAGTACCAGTTACGCACTAGGGTCGATGTAATCGACTTAACCCCTTTGTCTGTCCTTGTTTGTCCTCGCTATGTTTGGCCCCTTGTAGACAATAAAGAAATAAGAAACTGACTTGAGACTAAACAACTGGGTTAAACAACAATAACAACAACAACAACTACTACTACTACTACTACTTGAGGGTTAAACAACACCAAGTGGAGGCTAAATAACGAAACAAAAACAAGTGTTTACTATGCATGATGTTGGCACTCCGTCGCTTACGACGTCGAGGGTTCCAGTTGATCCGATCAACGGAACGGCCTGCTCGTGAAATTAACGTGCAAGTGGCTGAGCACTCCACAGACACGTGTACCCTTAACGTAGTTCTCGGGGATATTCAGCGTGGCAAGACTGGCCCTTTGAATTACAGGTAGAAAAGAAACAGGAAGTAAGAGTGAGAGAAAGTTGTGGTGGAAGACTACAGCAGGGTTCACCACCATCCCCTGCCGGAGCTTCGTGGAGCTTTTAGGTGTTTTCGCTCAATAAACACTCACATCGCTTGGTCTGGGAATCGAAACCGTGATCCTATGACCGCGAGTCCGCTGCCCTAACCACTGGGCCATTGCGCCTCCACACTATGCATGATAATAGGGTAAAAAATCGCTAGAACCTAAGTAATAGCAAATTATATATAATACGTTTTAATGAAAAATAATTTGAAAAATTTTGAAGATGTACTTGTCTGACAAGTGATTTGATCTGAGTCTGTGTGCAGAAACTAAAACAATTACAGCGTGGAGGACACATATTAACTAATCAAAACCACACAAAGTCTGTTAACTATAACAAATAGTAATTGTTTAAGTGACGTTAACAGTCTTTGTGAGTTTTATGGGTAATATGTATCTTCTACTGCTATATATGAGAAATTTTCTGATTCGTACAATATGTTCTACATTAATGATGATATTACACTTGAGATTTCAGGGAGCAAATTTACATATTTTTCTAAATTGAGGAAAAAGCGTTAACTGTACAACAAATTGGTATATGGCTATTATTCGTATAGAAGTATACGTGTTTATACACGCACACGTACACATTCACACAAGCACAGCACACACACACACACACACATATATACACATATATGTACGTATATGTGTGCATATATAGACATATACATAAATATATATACATATATATTCACATATACTCACATATATATACATATACACTCACATATACATATATACTCACATATACATAAGTGGACATATAGATATATATAGATAGATAGATAGATAGATAGATAGATAGATAGATAGATAGATAGATAGATAGATAGATAGATATGCATAATACATACATATATACATACATACATACATACATATGTGTGTGTGTGTGTGTGTGTGTGTGTGTGTGTGTGTGTGTGTGTGTGTGTGTGTGTGTGTGTGTGTGTAGTAAATTCAAAAACTAGAGAACAAAAGAAAAAGAAAAAACAAATGAACGTGAGAACTAGCACAAGCAATGTATTAATATTACACTCGGTGAAGGAAGAGAGTTGTTTTACGTTTCGAGCACAGCTCTTGATCGGAAACACGAAAAACAGTCCAAAGGGAAAGAAAGAAAGAAAGAAGGAGGAAAATCGCCAACAGTCCACGTGCGGTTACATTTCTGAAAACGATACACACACACACATACATCGTCGGTAAAGCATAAATCCGAAAAAGAAGTACACTTTAAGTATATTTATGGGATTACTTTGGGTTTCACGTCCATAAAGCGCTTAGCTTCACGGCGTATCATCAAATCCCAAACCTGTTGGCTTACATCTAGAAAATGGAGGACAAAAGGACCTCGCAACTCAATGTCAACAACAGGAGATTGTCTCCCTTTGACTATCGATCATAGGTGACTCTCTTATCATGTGGGTTCCAAGAGACCAACAGGAATTTTCTGAAATGCAAGCACGATCCGAAGACTTCCGTTCTAGAGTGATGAATTTCCCCGGGTCAAAGGAGTCCTTTAGTATCCTCGCCCGTTCCGCTATGCACAGTTTACAACGCTTGGTCCCATTTTTGTAGGAGACTGGATTTTCTAGGATTCTTCATGATATTGTGTGTGGAATACCGTCGTCCTTCAGCTGCCACACATAGCTGACTAATGACGTAATATATTTCCTACCCGATACCTTGAAGGAGGATCTGTGGTTGGAGAGTTGTTGCTTGAATGTGTTACCGGTGCAACTGATGTATCTCCGTGCTCGGGTGTTGGCGGCGCTGTATTTGTTGGTGTTGGTGTTGGTGTTGCTGCTGCCGCTGTTGTTGGTACTAGCGCTGTTGGTATTGGTGTCACTGGAGGTGACGATGGTGTTGGTGCCGTTACTACTGGTGTTGGTAAAGGTGCTGTTGTTGTTATGGTCATCATCGTTGGTGGAGGCGCTGTCACTGCTGGTATAGATATTATTGGCGATGGCTCTGCTGCTGTTTCCGTTAGGGATACTGCCATTGCTGTCGTTGATGTTATTGTTGTTATCGCTGGCGATAGTGCTGCCGCTGGTTCTGTTAGTGTCTCTGCTGCTGCTACTATTGATACTGTCGACCCTGCTACTTTAGTAGCCGTTGGGGGAGCTGCTTATGTTGCTGCTGCTATTAGCGTCGGCCAGTACCTTAGCTTCATAGACGAATCCCTTGGTTTCGCAGTGGCATCTATTGTGGTCCCTACATGAGCATCCTGCCTCCGCTCGTGGTCTTGGGGTTGTTAACTAGAATGCTCTTAACATTGGTGGGACGCAGCTAAAAGAAACCCTAAGGTTGTACCTGTTGAAAATGCGTCCGTACCTATGTGAACGCGTGAAACGTAAGTAGGATATTCCTTAAGTTAATAAACTTTTCACACTTCTACATAGGTACGAACGCATGTTCAACACGCACAACCTTAGGCTCTCTTTCACAATATCATGGAGAATGCTAGAAAATCCAAGCCCCTACATAAATGGAACCAAGCGTTGTAAATTGTGCATATCGGAACAGGTGAGGATACTAAAGGACTCCCTCAACCCGGGGATCATCCTTAACTCCAGAACGGAGGTCTTCGGACCGTGCTTGCATTTCAGGAAATTTCTGCTAGCCTATTGGAACCCACAAGAGAGTCACTTATGATCGATAGCCAAAGGGAAACAATCCCCTGTTGTTAACATTGAGTAGCGCGGTCCTTTCCTCTACCATTTCCTAGAGTGGTCGCTCGCTAGAGAGACCATAAACCAACAGGTTTGGGATTTGATGATATTCGGTAAAGTTAAGCGCTTTTGGACGTCAAACCCAAGGTAATCCCATAAACTGGCCTTATCTAATTTTCACCTGTCCTCGTCTGTTGCTGTTTTTTTTTTCGTAAATTCTCCCATATATATATATATA
>NC_068981.1:101243599-101246227 GCF_001194135.2 Octopus bimaculoides
ATATGTAGGCACAGGACGTCACGAAACGTGTACAACAAAATAATACGAAGCACGAGTACATGGAACATGAACTATTCTTTCGAACAACGAAAGACACAAATGGAAAACAAATCAAACAACATAACGGACGACCCTTCATCAATTGTTGCCTGTTTTTCTAGTCGTATTTCGAGCATTTAACAACAATATACGCTTTCGATAAAACAGTCGCTCCCGCAAAGCAAATTAAATAAAATTTGGGATTTTGCGGCGGGTCAAAATTGGTAACACAAACAGGACAATGAAAACAAACGCATCCTCTTCCTAGTAAGTTATATATATATATACAGGCGTTGCATGGCCGAATCATTTAGTTATTCACGCTTCGCAACCGAGATGTCCTAAGTTCGATTCTACTGCGTGACATCTTGGGCGAGTGTATTTTACTGCAGCGCCAGATCCAGCCTTGTGAATGGAACTGGATGAATGGAAACTGCATTGGGTGGATAGTACCCGTAATTAAAACCTCATTTTGAGCATTACGTTAAGATAGATATATTGCGGAATACTCAGTCAAATGCCTGCTAACTCAAAGAACAGGTGACGCAGTTTACGGAACGGCTGAATGCACATCGTCTAAAACATCAGATATACGTATACAAGTGTATGTATTTCTACAAAGAGATAATATGTGTACATATCTATATAATTTGATGCTTCGTACTTAAGCGATAAATATGTGTGTGAGTTTGAGTGTGTATCTAGATACACACACATACACACACACACACACGCACACACAAACACACACGCAAGTGCGTGTGCGTGTGTGTGTGTATGTGTTTTTGTGTGTGTATGCATTCATGTATCTATGCATATGCATACATACATACATACATACATACATACATATATATATATATATATATATATATATTCATACATATACTTAGTGCTGAGGTACCACCGAGTATGGAGTATAAAATATATATTCAAGGAAAGTGTTTAGAAACTTAACAAAATAAGATAACACTAGTTTGCGTTTTATTGTACATATATACAGGGTGTAACAGGTAAATTGGGACAAGTTTCAAATGGGCATATTTCTAATTGTATAGATTTTGCTGGAGTCTGAGCTTTAAATATTACCAACTTGTATTTTTTATTTTATTTATTTCTGACTGAATAAAATATGAATGTTAATAAAGAATTAAACCGTAGATGTGTAATTGCCGAATTATTCCGCGCCGGCAAAAGTGCTGGAGAGAATGTTAGAGCCAACAAAGTATGCCAAATCTACTGTTTTTTGGAGTTGTAGCCAATTTGAAGAAAAGTCAGGATGTTCGGAGAAAGCTTTACAGTCCTCGCAGTGACCGAAAACGCACACCTCGCTTCTTAGCAGGATGGCGAAGTTGGCTCAAGATTGAGGAATCAGTAAAATGACCATCTCTAGGTCATATGAAATCATACGTGAGGAGACACCACAACATCCTAACCACCCATTCCAAAGTTATTCAAGCTGAAAGAAGTCCCAAACTTCTAAGTCGTCTGAAACATCGTGACGAATACGTCTGCATCTTTGTGGATGAAAAGAAATGTGTATGTATGTATATGTGTGTGTATGTATATACACCCAGAACCACGCTAATAGCTTAGGAGTGAAATCGAGGATTTCTCGGTTTTCTTTGAATCGATTTTGATAAAAGTTTTCCCAGCTAGTTTGCACACTATGGCAACACCATTATATTATGACCTCCAAGACTGTGACAGCTAGGGATTCAAGAAATATTGGCTGCAAGTTACGTGGGAAACCTGAACAAACAAACAAAGCCATTTTCACCACCTCCGGACTTCATCGTATACTGAAAACCACCAGAAATCGCATCCTCGGAACCATGGCTTCCGTGCTAGAACCCCTGAAACAGGAGTTTGAGGCTTCAATGGGCTCAAAAATACATAACGTTAGAAAAGAGTTGTGTTCTGTTCACTGACGAAACCAGGGTGACCCTTGATGGACCGGACAGTTTGGCAAATGGTTGAGTCTATCATCAACATTTACAATGTCAACAACAGGGTGGAGGAATCATGTTGTGGGTTGATATCATTGGGGACAGACTTGTTGGCCCAGTCAGGGTGCCTGGAGGGGTTAAAGTGACCGCAACTGCCTACTGCAATCTCCTGAAGGAGGTCTTGGACCCTTGGCTAGATGACAAGCCGCTGTTATTTCTAAGGAATCTCATATTCATGCATGACAACGCTCCTTCCCACTCTGCTAGGACCACCCAAACATTACTAGGGTCTTACGGCATACAAGGTGAAAGGTTGATGATGTGGCCGCCAGCATCTCCGAATCTCAACCCTATCGAATATCTTTGGTCCATCATTAAACAAGATGTTTATGCCGATGGACGCCAATTCAAAAGCTATTAGCATGGTTCACCTAAAGACTGAAAAATCTGAAATAAAAAAGAAAGGATGTTACACAAAATAATGAAAACATAACAATGGTGTTGTCATAATGTGCAGACCAGCTGGTTCTGGGCGTGTGCTTGTGTGTGTGTGTGTGTGTGTGTTTGTGTCTGTGTTTGTCCCCCCACCTTCGCTTGACAACCGATGCTGGAGTGTTTACGTCCCCGTAACTTAGCGGTT
>NC_068981.1:101252563-101255906 GCF_001194135.2 Octopus bimaculoides
CACACACACACACACACACACACACACACACACACACACACATGCACACACACACATGCACACACACACATGCACACACACACATGCACACAGAGTCGCATATCTATGTATCTGTTTATGTATGTTTGAAGATAATCAAACCAAATTTTCATCATTTCGAGTTACTCGTCCAATGAGTGTTTCTGCCAAATTTGGTAAAAATCCGTTCCGCTGTTTTCCAGTAATTTTGCAAACACACAGACAGACACAGACGAGTGATAACAATACTTAGCTTTCGCTTACGCGCGCAGGGTAAATATATTTTTGGGACCTAAAAGACGTGGGGAAAAGCAACCCCACAATAAAATAGAGCATCACAACAACGCAAATCCATACAATGTCTGTGGTAGTAATTTAGTACAGCAATTTAGCCCAGTGGTGAAGCACAAGATATTAACTTTAACTGCCAACGATTTGAATATGAGAGAAATGTTTTCATCTTGTTTACATACGAATTCAAAATATATTCTTTCAAACATATCCACGAGCCGATCGTATCCGAGTTATAATCTGGCTAAAAGGTTATTATTCTGAGTTGAGATTGTAAAAATTGATAACTTAAAATTCTAAATCCCAAATATATGGTTTGAAATGTTTCGTGTCTTTTCATTCGGAGTTAATAAAAATTTTTGTTTTTTTGGAAAATTCTTATCTTTTAACTTCACCTGCGTCCGATATAAATAGTTTTCAACTAGCAATTATCATGCCACAGACTGATCTCATTGGCCATGGTACTGCCTCTTTCCAGTATAAATAGATATACGAAAACAAACGTCATAATATTACTTGATGTCAGATTTTTAAAGTCGTTGATGTGACTGAAAATCAAATATGGAAAAATAAAAGTTGTTGTTTTGGGTTAAAGTATAAGTTCGTTAAAATGGCCGACAAAAGGGGGAAATAAAATTATTATTACCAATAACAAATTGGTATTTCAGATATCAGTACCTTTCAGAAACTACGATCATGAGACCTATTTATCACTATATAAAAATAATTAATCGCAACTGAGATCAACCGTGCAGATCTTGCGTGTGTGTGTGTGTGTGTGTGTGTCAACATTGTTCACTGTTACATTTTTAAGATTCTCTGCATAATTTCCATCCTCTACGTCCAAAATCAACATCCTTAATTAAATTAATTCCTAATTCTAGGCGATCGGTATTTTTGTTGTCGCTATACCCGGAACGTGGAGATGCAATGGCCCAGTGGTTAGGGCAGCGGACTCGCGGTCATAGGATCGCGGTTTCGATTCCTAGACTGGGCCTTGTGAGTGTTTATTGAGCGAAAACACCTAAAAGCTCCACGAGGCTCCGGCAGGGGATGGTGGCGAACCCTGCTGTACTCTTTCCCCACAACTTTCTCTCACTTTTACTTCCTGTTTCTGTTGTGCCTGTATTTCAAGGGGTCAGTCTTGTCACACTGTGTCAAGCTGAATATCCCCGAGAACTACGTTAAGGGTACACGTGTCTGTGGAGTGCTCAGCCACTTGCACGTTAATTTTACGAGCAGGCTGTTCCGTTGATCGGATCAACTGGAACCCTCGACGTCGTAAGCGACGGAGTGCCAACAACAACAAACAACATACCCGGAACAGGAAATTGTTGCTTTGTCCTATATCATCTCTGGTATATACCCAAAAGTATTCCAGCATGACCATCCTGTCTTTTTCTATTGCTGACGCAGTCTATCCAGGAGTAGATTATCTAATGTGAGTTCTGTTTTGAGATGATGTTGTATGGGAAATGTACCGGGTCGAGCTACGACTATGTAAGCGGCTTCCTTATTAGCTAGTCGTAATAAGGAAATATGAGGTGTGATTAACCTCCAGACAACAAAATGCCTGTACCATATTTGAACTTAAGATTTACGAAATGGTTGTCCAACACCTTGTTTACTCAAACACTCCGCCTCCACTTACCCTTGAAACAACCCAACTTCTCAGTCATGAAAAAAAATAATAACTTTGATGAGCTGAGTGTAATAGAGAGAAAGCGTAGGTTAAAATTATTGTGAATAGCTGTGTCATTTACAACGCGTTATTGGTTACAATAATGCTATCCATTACTAACATGTGACTTCAAAGATTTGAAGAAAGAAAAACAAAAATAAACCCCAAGAATGAATGAATAAAAACACAAAGAAGTCACAAGAAATAAGCAAAGGAAAACTAACTTATTAGGTTCAACTGAAATAATGATATGAAGGTGGGGCGAGGGAGATAAGTAAACAGATATCTACTTTAAAACAAACAGCAAGGCATCTCACTAACAAGTAGAAGAGTTTAAAACATCACAATAATAGCAATAGTAATAATAATAATAATAATAATAATAATTCTTTCAAATTTTAGCGCAACGCCTGCAATTTTCGAGGAAGGTGTTAGATGATTACATTGGTCTCAGAAGTTTACTGATACTTTATTTCATCGACCCCCGAAAGGAAGAAAGGCAAAGTCGACCTCGGCGTTCTGGAATTTGAACTCAGAACGTTAAAAGACGGAACAAATGCTGCAAGGCGTTTTTCTGATGCTCTAGCGATTCTGTCAACTACCCGCCTTACTCACAAATTAAGTTGTTTTTTAATTAATTTACGCACAAGACCATCATTTTTGAAGGAAGGGGTTTAGTCGATACCATCGACCTCAATAACTTGACAGGTACTTTATTTTATCGACTACGGAGGAGTAAAAGGCAGACTTTATCAGAACAGGATTTGAACTCAGAACGTTAAAAACAGTGACTAAATACTGCACTGAATTTTATTTGAAGCTGTAACGACCGCGTCAATCTACCAGTCTATTGTTTATTAAAAGTAAGAGCAGAGCCTAGGGCAGCGTGCTGACAGAATTGTTAGCACGCCGGGAAAAATGTTTAGCGGCATTTCGTCTGTCTTTACATTCTGAGTGCAAATTCCGCCAAAGTCGATTTTACTTTTCATCCTCTTGGGAGTCAATAAAATAAGTACCAGTTGAACACTGGGGTCGATGTAATCAACTTAACCCTTCCCTTGGAGTTGCTGACCTTGTGCCAAAATTTGAAACCAAAATTAGGAACAAGACCATATGTTTGTAGTGAGGGGTTAGTCGATTAAATTGACCCCAATATTTGACTGGTGTTTTACTTCATCGACTACTGGAAAAATAACTGGCAAAGTTGATTTTTGTATATCTGCTGCAGATGGTGCAGCAGACGGGGGTCCATGAGAAATACTGGCCGCAAAAATTGTGTTGGTTTAAACTGAAATTGAATGAAATGGTTTCTGATTTAGGTACAAGGTCAGTAAATTTCAGGAGAGGGTAATA
>NC_068981.1:101256594-101261330 GCF_001194135.2 Octopus bimaculoides
AAAAGAAGTTTAATCTTCATCTTTAAATTTCGACCGAAATCTTTTTTCTCCTTTCCTTACTTTTCTTCTATCAAAAGATCTCTCCCCCCCCCCCTCTCTCTCTCTCTCATACACACACATACACACTCTCTCTCCTTTCTGTATGTATGTGTGTATGTGTGTTCGTGTATGTGTGTATAGGTCTGCTCGCCTAGCCAGTGGGGCAGCATCATTTGAAAGCTAAACCGATGCAAAGCGCATTGTGACAAGCGATGTATAACAACATCTAATAGTCTGGTCTTTCACGCGATCACATGAGATAGATAGATAGATTGATAGATAGATAGATAGATAGATAGATAGATAGATAGATAGATAGATAGATAGATAGATAGATAGATAGATAGGTAGGTAGGTAGATAGATAGATAGATAGATAGATAGATAGATAGATTTGTTTTTCCATCCTCATTCTCAATGCTTTTCGTTCGTTGATGAGGATCCATTCCGTCGCTACTCTAAGTATTTCTGTCTGTCTTTCTTTATGTATGTATGCATGCATGTATGCATATATGTATGTACGTCCCTATGTATAGTGTGTATGTCTTATACCTTTCTATTTTCCTCTTTCCACCACTCTTCCTCCCTCTCTCTCCCTCTCTTTCTTACCCACTCATTCTCCCCCCTTTCCCCCCTCTCTCTCATCCTTTCTCAGTTCCATTCTGTTTCTGTTGCATGCAGGCGTGCCTGTGTGTACATGTACTCACGAAAGTGAAATAAATAAATAAATAAATAAACTAGGAAGAAAAAATGATGCTTAAAAACCTAAAAGAAAAATATTCAAGAATTCAGTACTTTTTCTATTTTATTTATTTATCTATTTATTTATTTATTTTTGTTTTCGTTTTACTGAACTAGAAACAAGGAAAAATGACTGAGAGAAAAGGAAAATATGGCCCTTTAAGATATTACGGAGTGTCTTCGCAAATATCCACGAATCCCCTTAGTAAAAGAAATGCATTCATGCAAATAATTTAAAAGGGCTGAGCTGAAGTAATTTGTTAAGTCAAAGAATTTCAACAACTTTCTAGGTCTTTCCTACTTTTTTCTCACCGACAAGGTTTTGTTTTTTTTCCTTCTCTCCTTCCCGTTCACCAAAATTCCCCACCCTGAAGATTTCGAAATTCTCTTCTACATACTTTTTTATTTACTTTTTTGTTGTTGTTGTTGCTGTTGTGTTTTGTCTCTTTTTTTTATTTTTTTATTTTACGTTCCGTTGCTAACAACCCAACTGGGGTCTCGTTATTTTTTACAAGTTTGTTAATAAACCTTAAGAAAATAGATTGTGACCGTCGTTTTCTGTATGTGTCTTTATTTTTTTTTTTTATTTACTCTGTGTGTGTGTGTGTGTGTGTGTGTGTGTGTGTGTGTGTGTGTGTGTGTGTGTGTGTGTGTGTGTGTGTGTGTGTGTGTGTGTGTGTGCGTGTGTGTGTGTGTGAATTTGATAGGGTGTTTGTTGGTGTTGATTGCTACTGCCTTTTCTTTATGGCCGTTAGGAAGATTTAAGCTCATCAGCACTGCAACCAACGATTCATTCGGTATTCCCACAGTATCCTTGTGCTTTATCCCGTCTATCCGTTTATAAAGTGTACCAACCAGAAGAGTACCTCTACGTGGTCACTCGGTCTCCTAGAAATAGCAATCAAATCTCCCTCATTGAACAAGCTTATTACTATACTCAAACATACTCCAGCCTCGAACAAAATGCCTGGTTTTGTTGTTTTGTTTTTTGTTTGTTTTTTGTTTGTTTTTTCTAGGAGTATTAGCAAAGGCTTCAGAAGAAAATATTTTGAAGTTATTGTTCCAGCCCTCTTCGGCTGAGTTTAGATCCCACCGAAAATTTTCCAGCCAAGAAGGGTACCTCTACGTAATCACTCGATGTGCTAAAACTAACAATCAAATCTCCCTCGTTGAACAAACTTATTATTACAATCATATTCCAACCTTTGAGCAAACCGTTTGGTTTTGTTGGGGTTTTCAGAAGAAAATACTTTGCGATATTGTTCCGGCCCACTCAGGCTGAGTTTCCCACCGAAAGAGAATCATCCAAGAAGAGTACATCTACGTAATCACTCGACCTGCTAGAAATAGCAAATTTCCCCTCATTGAATAAAACCTATTACTATAACCAGATATATTCAAGTCTTCAGCAAACCGTCTGCCTTTTTCTTGTGGTTGTTTTTACCTTTTGGTCTTTTTTTTTTCTAGAAGAATTTACAAAATCTTCAGAAGAAAATACTTTGTGCCATTGTTCCGGCTCCCTTCGCCTGAGTTCAGATCCCATCAGGGTCAACTTTGCTTTTCGTCCTTTCAGACTGGTGGAATTGTTAGAGCGATGGATGAGCCACTTTGTGGTATTTATTCTAATTCTATGCAACCTGAGTCTATGTGCACCAAACTTAATCTGGCGCCCCGTTTAATACCACTACCTAGAGGAATTCACGTTGTTGCTAGCATTCGAGATATGTCTCTGGTATGAGGATAACGACCTCCGCCCCCCACACACACACATGCACACTCACACACGCACACTCACACACGCACACGCACACACGCACACTCACACACGCACACTCACACACGCACACTCACACACGCACACTCACACACGCACACTCACACACGCACACTCACACACGCACTAGTCTCGGAGACCCTGATAGAGGAGGATCGTGGACAGTGCTCTTCTTTCTCATAAAAATAAAATTACACCCCTACTGCTTGGAAATGGACACATCAGATAATATCGTCCAGAGTCTCCTGTACATAGGAAAAGATGGGAGGGATGATCACGGTTGGAGTGTCTTAGATCATAGGATTACCCGATTAGGGTTGACCTGGAGCTAAACAACTACGGAGCTAATGACAAACGAATGGCGGTTCCTTTACGTGGCAGTTCGATCTTCTAGAAATAACAAACAAATTTTCTTCAAATCATACCCTACTTTTATAAAAGAAGTGCCAATTGGATAGAGTAATTCGGTGCAAACTATGTCAATGACAAAAAAGAGACGAGTTAGTCAAGGCTGGAAAGTCTTTGATAGGTTAACTCAATCAGGGCTAACTTAGGACAAAACAACTACAACTACTGAACGAAAAATAGCAATCAGATCTCTCTCACATTATATCTCACCGTCTTCAAACGGTGGGAGGTACATTGGATAATGTAGTCCTAGATACGCAATTCTCGAATGAAGGATGGGATGGTTATAGCTAGAAACGTGTTTGATCATAGGTCAACTCAGTCAAAGTCATCTAAGATTAAACAAAACAACCCATGCCTGGAAGGAAAGAAGAATAGAACACCAAAATATTAGTGTTATCAATATAACAGTTAAGAACACTTCGTAGTTACGAACAAAACATCTATATCTCGGATAGCATTCTCCAATTATTCATAGGAATAGGCTTCAAAACGAAACTGAAGTTGTTCAAGACATTGGTCCGACCAGTATTATTCAATGGATGTGAAAACTGGTAAGTCACAAAATGGTAGAAAAATACAACGGACAGCTTCCAATTCACATGATAAGGAGAATACTCGACATCAAGTGATTGCAGAGTCTGAAATGACATAATTGAGACGATAACGGGCGTCAACAGTGACAAAATAAGACGCAGAAGCTGGAACTGGATCGGAGATCGAGAAAGCGATAGTATGGTGGCACTAAAGTGGAAGCCTGAAGAGAAAAGAGCAGCAGGGCGCCTAAAACCACATGACGAGGGACCATTGAAAGGGAGAAGGGGACGAAAAGAGTGAAGAAGCTGGAATGAGACCAAAACAGTGGCAGAAAGCAGAGCTGGTTGGAGAGATCGTGTTGCGGCCTTATGTGCATGGAGAGAACTAACTAATTTCGCAGTTACGAGGTCCCGGGTTCGATCCTACTGTGTCATTTTTTATAACCTCTCGTGAGTGAAATTGGGTAGCCACCAGAAACTGTATATGAACCCGTCGGATGGATTATACCTGTAACTCAAAAGGTACACTCGTATGGCCCGTCACATGTATATCAGTTCAGATGCAAGTTACTCAGTTGGTCGAACGACGGATATCCACACGACCACCGAACGTAAAGATCCTCTTTGAAAAATTCCTAATAATTTCCGATGTTTCTCTTGCGTACCAATGCCATCTCTCATCTCTTATCGGCAGTCGTGGGCAAACTGTTGGCAGCAGGACTTTCTGAATTACACACCTAATGAAAAATTACCTTGAATTTTTTTAACTGTGTTGCCCACCTCATAAAGAGCCGTGTTGCATGCGGGTTGATCTACACATAGAAAGACTATGCCTGATCTACACGTAGAAAATTCCTCATCTATATCTGCCTTTTCTTTTACTTATTTATTGAAAGACTAGCAATCGTCCGTAGCTGCAAGTCTTCCCTCTGCATGTCACCGATGTGTTTCAGGAGAGAAGGAGAAAATAAGGCGATACGGCTTGCTATCAATATGACCGCAGGTTTAGGCCTCAGAACGGAGAGAGCTAGAAGAGATAATACAAGGCATCAAACCGGTGGACGCTCTCAAAGGGTACTTTTTTTTATCGATCCCGAAAGAATGAAAGACAAAGTTGACCTCAGCGGTTTTTGAACTCAGATCGCAGAAAGCCAGAAGAAATATATTAGGACATTCTATCCAACGTTTTAACGATTCTGCCATCTCTCTCTCTCTCTCTCTCTCTCTCTCTCTCTCTCT
>NC_068981.1:101261499-101262477 GCF_001194135.2 Octopus bimaculoides
TATATATATATATATATTCCTCTCTCCTTCTCTCTTTCTCTCTCTCTCTCACACACATACACTCATACACACGTGCACACACGCGCGCATACAAGCACACACATACACATTCAAACTCACGCGTGCAGACACACACCTACACATATATATGTAAATATATATATACATACATACGCATACACATATACGCACATATGTATATATATGCATATATATATGTATGTATGCATGCATGTATGTATATGTATCGTATGTCTATATATGCATTAAGCACGCAAAATTTTTGATGGGGATGCCAAAAAAGCAACATTATAAATATCCATGACCCTACAGATATTCAACTCGTAACAGGATTTTTCAAACTAAGACTTGTTAGCCCCTCAAGAGTATTTAAACGAAAGAGATAATAAATCTTCGCTACCTGAAAGAACATATGTCCACCAATCATGTAATAAACGTTATCTTTCTAATAGTGCTCTAAAGAGACACATTCATGCAAACAATGTCACGCAACGTCAAGATTCTGCATTGCGTTTAACTGAGAAGAGATTTGTATGCAATAGTTGTGGTAAAAGCAGCAGATCGTCAATTCACACACACACACACACACACAAACACACACACACACACATACACACACATAGACACACACATATATATACTTAGTAAGCGGAAACTGAAAGAAGCCCGTTGTATATGTATATACGTATGTGTGTATATGTTTGTGTTACTGTGTTTGTTCGCCCTCACCCAACATCGCTTGACAACCGATTGCTGGTGTGTTTACGTCCCTGTAACGTAGCGGTTCGGCAAAAGAGACCGATAAAATAAGTATAGGCGTACAAAGGATAAGTCCTGGGGTCGGTTTGCTCGACTACAGGCGGTGCCCCAGCATGGCCGCAGTCAAATGACTGAAGCAAGTAAAGGAAACAATATATATATATATATATATATACATACATATATATATGTATATAT
>NC_068981.1:101262720-101263540 GCF_001194135.2 Octopus bimaculoides
AAAAACACCCTCTCCGCAATATATTTCTCTTCAACTCCCTGAATATGACAGATTATCCTTTAGGGTATAATCACTTACTTTTTGTATAGGTTACATCTATATTTTACTTCTTTTTTTTTTCTTATTTTATTCCGGGGTTTTTTTTTTTTCACATTTTTTAATATTTTTTTTTATTTTAATATCTAAGTTTGGAGATAATCTTGTTGCGGATGTTGTTAAAGTCGTTCATTTTGTTGTTGACATTGTTGTCAAGATTTCCGTGTATTCCAGTGATCCTAACTATGAGAGGAGGTGGCTGCGAGGATTGGAAAAGAGAACGGACCTATGGCCATCTTATACTTGTTTCAGTCATTGGACTGCGGCCATGTTGGAGCCCTGTTCTGAAGTGACTTAGTTCAACAAATCGACCCCAGTACATATTTTTGATTCTGGTATGGTACTTATTCGATTGGTCTCTTTTGCTAAAACGCTATATTACGGAGACGTAAATAAACCAACACCGATTTTCAAGAGGGGTTGGGGGACAAACACAACACAAATACACACTCACACACATACATACATATACACACTCACATACATACATACATATATATATATATGCGACATGTTTCTTCACCGAGCCTACACACAAAGAGTCAGCCCTTGGGTCAGCCCTTGGGTCAGCCCTTGGGTCAGCCCTTGGGTCAGCCCTTGGGTCAGCCCTTGGGTCAGCCCGGGGCTCTAATAGAGGACGCTTACACAAGATGCCGTGCAAGCTTCTTAACACAGTCGTTTCTGTTTAATAAAATTAAGATTTTAAAAACATTTTTTTAACTAA
>NC_068981.1:101267197-101273505 GCF_001194135.2 Octopus bimaculoides
TATATATATATATATATATATATATATTCACACACATACACACTCTCACTAATACTGTAATGAAAAGAATAGAGAAACTCACCAAAATGCATGCCGAAAAAGAGCTGCCCATGAAATTCCAGCTAACCTATGTGCACAGAATACTGTGGTTCTCAATAACGTTAATGCATTATCTCTACACAATTATCATTAAATTTGTAACAGGATGAAAGAATGTCTTAAAAAATATATGAGTATACTCATATATATCAAAATAAAATGAGAAAATTTATAAGAGATGGAATTTCTATGGGTGCCTCAAGTTATTTTTAAAACATTCCTTTCTGCTATAGGAACACAGCCTGAAATTTGGTGGGAGGGGGCTAGTCGATTACATCGAACCCAGTGCTTGACTGGATATTATTTTATCGATTCTGAAAGGATGAAAGGCAAAGTCGACCTCGGCAGCATTTGAACTCAAAACGTAAAGACGGACGAAATGCCGCTAAGCATTTTTACTGGCGCACTAATGATTCCGCCAGCTCGCTGCCTCAGTTACATTAAAAATATTAATTTCAAATTTTGGCACAAGACCAGTAATTTCAGGGGAGTGGGAAAGTTGATTACATCTACCCCAGTACTCAACAGGTACTTATTTTACCGACCCCGAAAGGATAAAAGGCAAATTTGAACTCAGAAGTCGAACGAAATACCGCCAAGCATTTTGCCCGGCGTGCTAACGATTCTGCCAGCTCGCCATCGTAGTTATATTATAATTACTACCAGTATTTTCGTAGTTTATTGAATGCTGTTGTAATAATTTCATGTAGTCATTACGTACTTTAACTGAAAATTAGGAACATAACTTCAGAAGCCTTTTATTTAACATATATAGAACTACAGTATCCTTGATTCACATTTTTTCCATTTTTAAAGAGATAAGGTACGATCTGAAGTAGATTTGGCTGCTATTTCTAGCAAGTCCAGTGGGTATGTGAAATTTCATGCTTTGGCTTGGGTTCACTACCCAATCGTTGCTGTGATTACTACTGCTTGTTACGAGATATCTGACTATATATTCCAGTCTATTAAATTATTCGAGTCTTCATTGTTTTCTTTTCCTTTTTTTTTTTTTTTTTCCTGCAAAAGAGCAAAAAAAAATGTATGTGAAGCGGGAGGTCGTGTAAGGATATACTAAATGAAGTTATCAGATTGAATAAAACAGCTTCCACCAAATATGGATTTCAGACGAGGTAGTGGTGCGTTCTTGTCATACGCTTTGTTGCGTCGTTAAGTGACTGACCGGCCGGAAGTGGTTGTCTCATGCGATTGATGACTACCGCGTCCAGTAGCCCGCAACCACTCACCGCCATTTGACGATATATCATCTAGCAATTTTCAGAATGACACCCATAAGAAAATAATAAGTAGTACTAATGGTAAAAGAAAGTGAGGAAAGAGAAGAAAAAAACATCGAAAGAGCGATATTGGAATATACATACATACATACATACATACATACATACATACATACATACATACATACATACATACTTAACTGGCACTCCGTCGGTTACGACGACGAGGGTACTAGTTGATCCGATCAACGGAACAGGCTGCTCGTAAAATAAACGTGCAAGTGGCTGAGCACTCCACAGGCACGTGTACACTTAACTTAGTTCTCGGGGAGATTCAGCATGACACAGGACTCCCCTTTGAATTACAGGTACAGCTCATTTTTTGCCAGCTGAATGGACTGAAGCAACGTGAAATAAAGTATCTTGCCTAAGGACACAACGCGCCGCTGGGACTCGAACTCATGACCTTACGATCGTGAGCCGATTACCCTAACCACTAAGCCACGTGCTTTCACGCATACATACATACATACATACATACATACATACATACATACATACATACCTTACCAATCTTGAGAAATTAAGCTTCTCAAAACCAGAAGGGAGAAAACTGATTCGAAGCCTACAGATCAAGCCATCACTGGAACTGTAAAAGTCTGTAAAGCTTTCCAGAAGTTTATCAAAAAACAGCTGTAAGACATTGATTACTTCTACTTCTCCATTTTTTTATTCACCTAACTCTAATTAAATATTCTAAGTGACTGAGATACTCGTTCTGCCTTGGTATTGTTTTCCTTTTCCTTTAATATATGTATGTATGTAGGTAGGTAAGTAGGTAGGTAGGTAGGTAGGTAGGTAGGTATATGTATATGCGTGTGTGTGTGTGTGTGTGTGTGTGTGTGTGTGTGTGTGTGTGCGTGTGTGTGAAGGTATATTTATGTGTGTATGTAGATATGGGGTTATACATGTGTGTATGCATATATATATAGTGTGTGTGTATGTATGTATGTCTTCGTATGTACATACCTATATATATATATACACACATATATATACATATGCATATATACATATACATATACGTTAATGTGTATGAGCGTGTGTGCGTGAGCGTGTGTGTATGCATGTATGTATGTTCGATGTGTATAGATATGCATGTATACACTTATGTGCGCGTGAGCATATCTACGTTAGTTGTAGACCAACGTACTGCCAACCTTCCAAGATATTCTTTCAGTTGCCTGTTCTCGAAAAAACAACTTCCTGGTGTTGACAATATTCTTGCTGAGCTACTGAAAAAGAAGGGGTGCATGTGTATAAGGAATTCCACCAGTATATCGTCAAATCTGGACTGACGAGAGCATCCCACCCAAACAGTGAAATGCAAGCACCGTTTTCATTTATAAAAATCGGGCTTGCAATGCCACCTGTAACAATAGTAGAGGCCAGCAGTACAACAAATTAATGTTGCCTGAATCGCAACGTAGATGTTGCAAAAACAAGGGCATAGACGACGTACTCTTCACAGTTCGTTGTCTCAGCCAGAAAGCCGGGAGCCACATCAGAATCTATTTATGGCTCTAAAGCACTTGAGAGAACTCTTATGGGATGTTTTTTCATGTTTGGATGTCCCAGTAAATTCGTTAACCTCTTTTACCCGGTCTACCATGGCATGTCTGAAAGCATGACCATGAGTAGAAAAGATTCCAAACACCTCCTGTGCGCACAGGGTGAAACAGGGATGCATACTAGCACCAGTACTCTTAAGCATATTCTTCTTGTGTGTCACAGGCTTTCCACGACGAGATCTAGGACACCTGCAGTGTGGCAGTGGACTTCAAATTAGATGGCAACCTCTTTAGTATCAGGAGATACTACATCAGCACCAAAGTCTGTAGAGAGCCGTTCCAGGAGTCAGAGTATGCAAATTATTGTGTTCCTGTTGCTTACACCTAGAAGGATCGTTATTGTGGCGATAAGAACTACAATAGGATAGGACTGACTATCAACTCTACCAAGACAAATGTAGTCTGCCAATGGAGAGCTAGTATTTTTTCCAGTCTCCTTATCAGTAATGGTAAAGAAGAGCTGCCAATGGTACCATCTTTCAAATTGAAAAGGCATCGCCAGCTTTTGGGAGACTTCGCGAGCAGCATTTAAGAACAAGAGCCGTCAATCCTCCATAAAAGTCAATGTATATCAAGCGGTCTGTATCACTACCCTACTCTATAGCTGTCAAACTTGGGTGATCAACAATCGTCTCATTATGTCCTTTCAATGTTTCCTCAAGGGCTTCCGACAGCACATCTTAGGAATTGTCTGGTGTGATCGTGTACTTCACACTGAAACACAAAAACTAACAAAATATGTATTGAACAGATTTTCACCAAATTTGGCAAAAATACTCATAACCCTAACTCTAAAACCCGAACCCTAACTCTAAAACCCTAAAGCTAAAACCAGTACAAACGCACGAACGATGTCATAAATAACAGTACCACCGATAGTTGTTGTTGACAAACAACGGCACTAATTTTATTCAAGGGAAAATATCCCATTACACCGCCACAACGTGTTGTTGACATACCACAGCAGTAATTGTTTTCACCTCAATAGACGTCAGGGATTGGTTGAAATTACCGAAATACAATTTTAATACGAAATAACTTTAAAGATATAAACTTTTCTCAACAACACTAAGAGTAAAAGATGTTTTATATGACACATTCTACTAATGTCCCAAGTTTGGTGTCCGCTAAATCAGAAAGATCCCATAATTCCGCCCGTTCATGTGTGTGTTAGGGGGGGGGGGGTTCTTTAATAGCCAGAGGTCAATTTAAGTTCAGTCACAGAAAGGAATTCAAGACGGCAACACACGCAATCATATACTTACAAACATACCCATACATACACATACACAAATACATACCTATCAGCCACTACCAAAAGCCAGTTTGATCCAAAATTTTGACCACCATTCTTCATATATATATGCACACAAACACACACATTCAGCTTTCCGCTTTTATTTTTTTTCTTTTAGTCGTCTGTCATTATTCAACTGATCTAGTTTTTGTTTTTGTGTTAGGGGTTTCACTTTAGCGACACCAGTGTCGCCAAAGTAGAAATAGTGTTTTTAAGTTTTTGAAAATCTGAATTAAAAAAAACATGGTTTCTTTAAACTGACTGTCGCAGAGATGTGAAAATAGGGCTACTACTCGTTAATTTCAAATTAAACTTACCAAAGTTGAGGGTCTTCCAAATCCACCACCACCAGCGCCCCCCACCCAGTCTCTTAACATCCCCATAGTGCCACTTTGCTTCAAAACGCCCCACTCGAGCTCCAAATTCCCCAACACCCCCCACCCCCGGTGGGCATATGGTCCTGTTCAGAACCTTTGATTTAAAGAATCTCAGATAAAGAATCTTGAGAATATTTTATAAATTTGCACTGAGCCGCTAATAACTGGATTTTATGTATGTATGTATGTATGTATGTATGTATGTGTTAATATTTATGCATACCTTATTCATACACCGTATATAGTTGTAAGAAATCTTTTGTAGAGGTATATAAAGTGCCACGGTTTTGCAGAAACGGTAGAGCAGCCAACAGAATATCTTGCGGTATTTTGTCGTGTTCCCTACAAGTATCAGTCAAATATGATCGGCTATTCCTTCCCCTTGTGTCTAGGTTAAAAAATTTAGACATCAAGAAATACCGTCAGCGAGCTGAAGATTAAATATTTCTTGTCACTTGAAGTCAACATGCTTCATAATAAAATACGTATTCCCTCTCTGATCCTCTCTCTCTCTCTCTCTCTCTCTCTCCCTCTTTCTCTCTAGCTCTCTCTCTATCTCTCTCTCTCTCTCTCTCTCTCTCTCTCTCTCTCTCTCTCTCTCTCTCTCTCTCTCTCTCTTTCTTTCTTTCTTTCTCTGATTCTCTGGCTCATCAGCTTCAGTCTCATCCACCCATTGAGAAATGTATAGCTGGCTATATAGCCTACTGACCCGTACGAGCTAGCAAAGAAGCTTGTATGTAGTAGCCAAATCTCCCTTACACCTTACCTTCTTAAAGAGAGAGGGGGGAGAGAGAAAGAGAGAGAGATTTGGACATGATAGTCTCGTACATTTAGCCTAGAAAAAAGGTAAGATGTGGTTACAGCTTCAATGCCTGTGATTATAGGCCTGCTAGATTGATGTTGACCCGAGGTTAACTAACAACAACAACCTATGTAGACCTGAAGGAAGAAAGAAAGAAAGTAAGAAAGAATGAAAGAAAGAAACAAACAAACAAACAAACAAACAAACAAGCAAACAAAAGACATTCCTTGCCATTTGTCATCCGCAATAAACAGACCACGCGTTTATCCAATTGCTTCACGCTTCGTTCCCTATATCAGTCAGTGGACAACAAATGCCATCAGTTCGTATATATATTTTGGCTGAAGCTGACTGGAAAAAGGGGAAAAGATTGACCAACCATGTCTCAGCACTAAATGCTTTTTATCCGTTTTGGTGAAGTGTTTTTTCCACCACCATTGATGTCGCTGCCATTTTCAATTATACAACAACCACATAAACAAGAAGAGCAAAAGGAACAGCGAAGAACAAAGGGGACAGCTGGAAAATTAACTTTCAATAATTATCTCCCGGGTGGTCAAGCAAAAGAATAAGATGCTCAGCACGGAATGAGTAACCTGGCAGAAATACTAACCAAATTTCCCTCCAATGACATTGGAAGGAAACAAAGAAAGACAATTGAACAATGTAATGTACATGACTTGCGAAAGAGACGTGATGGTTATGGAAGGAATTTCGTTAATCATGTTTGCTCAATTTGAGCCAACCTAATGATAGTATCTGTATATATGTGTATGTGTACACACACACATACACACACACACACACAAACACACACACACACACACACACACACAAACACACACATATGTATATGTATATATA
>NC_068981.1:101274357-101277699 GCF_001194135.2 Octopus bimaculoides
TGTGTGTGTGTGTGTGTGTGTGTGTGTTTGTGTGTCTGTGTTTGTCCCCCTAGCATTGCTTGACAAACGATGCTGGTATGTTTATGTCCTCATCACCTAGCGGTTCGGCAAAAGAGACCGATAGAATAAGTACTAGGCTTACAAAGAATAAGTCCCGGGGTCGATTTGCTTGACTAAAGGCGGTGCTCCAGCATGGCCGCAGTCAAATGACTGAAACAAGTAAAAGAGTAAATATATATATTAGACAAAAGAGATAACAAGACCAAGGCTGTGAGGAGTTTTCAGGACATTTATAAGGGAAAAGATATAGATATAGTCTTACAGCTGTTTCTGGGAATATTATGGATATCCCTTCATCAGAGACGATGTTTAAATAGAGGTGAATGTCTGAGTTCGAAATAAGGAATTATTGTGGAAAGGGAGGAGATAGGGAATATAGGGATCTTTGTGATTTGACGGGCAACATTTGTTTTCTTAACGAAACACTTTCAAATTTGGGACACTGGTAGAATGTGTCATATAAAACAACTTCTTCTCTTAACCTTCTTAACAAAATTTTGTACATCGCAAGTTATTTCATGTTAAAGTTGTCGTATTTCTGTAATTTCAACCAATCACTGACGTCTATTCAGCTAAATACAGTCAGTGCTGGCCGGTGATAAAAATGTTATTCCCTGTGGTATATTTCATCCGGTTTAATCGTAATTTATACGCATATATTGTTTATATAATAAATTACGCTAACCCTAACCCTAACCCTAACCCCAACCCTAACCCTAAAACCCTAACCCTAACCCTATTTTGATGGCTTTTCCCCCTTTGTTTACGAACAGTCTAGTTAATCGGAAATGTCAGAACTAACGGGGGTTAATACCATATACACCGTTACAGCACTTACTGTTTTCAATTGAATAGACGTCAGTGATTAGTTGAAATTATCGAAATTAGACAATTTTTAACGTGAAATAACTTCGAATACAAAATTTATTATCTGTTCTATACCACAAAATATACAAGTATACGAAGTTTGAAAGTGTTTCGGTTCCAAAACACTACATAAAAAAATGTTGCCCGTCAAATCACAAAGGTCCGAATATAGTGTGAAATAAGAGAATGAAAGGAAATATAAAATATAAAAGATTGTAGTTGCAGTTCCATTATTCGAATAAAGTGGTGTATAGAAGTAGTAAAACAGTTTCCTGTACATGGTATGTAAATTCCTATAGTAGTTCATTTTTAGTCATATCTAAATATGGAGCCGTGGATTCTGTGTTGCTCATTCGAAGGGGCTTTGTGGTGTGAATGAAAATTTGAGAATGTATTGGTAGTATTTGTGGATAGATGGTTGGAGATGTGTATGATTTGAATGAAGAGATAGGTTTAAATGAAGACAGGAAGAGAAAATGAGAGGAAGAAAGAGAGAACCAAACAAAAAGAAAAAAATATAATAAAAAGAGAGAGAAAGTGAAAAGAGTGAAAAAAGAGAAAGGAAACGAAAAAGTGAAGAAAGGGTAGTCAAGATAATGTGAGGTAGTCAAGATAATGGGAGAGAAGTGGGGAGAAGGTGGATAGGAAGAGATGAGAAGGTAAGGAGTGAATGAGTGTGAGATATGAGTAGGGGTGATATGATAGAGCTGTATTAAGGGATGGGTAGAGAAAAGGTATGAGTGGGGTGATACCAAAGTGAGTAGTAGTTTTAGTAGTAAAATTTAAAGTGGAGGAAAGAGTACAAAGATATCAAATTTCTTTAAATAGACGTATGTGATAGGTTAGTGTGATAGGTAGGAATCAGAGAGGAAGAAAGTTAAGTAGGGTTGTTGGGATTACCTAAGGGGTGTTGTGGATATATGCTATGTGGTTATTTAGGTTGCATTTAGATTTGTGGTAAAACTTGAAGGTTTGAAAAAAGTGCTGGTCGCATGTACTTAGAGCCTCATTATATTTATTTAGTCGTGTCAAGTTGTGTTTTAATATGTGTAATGCCTCTTATGGGCATAACTTACAGGCTAAGCGTTGACTTTGGTATGGAAACCCTGAATCTATTATGGACCATGACAAAATGTAAAGAATATTTCTATTTTTGAGATGATGTGTGTGACTGGCGAGTGCTGTGGATTTACTGTGTTTCTTGTATCTAAAAGAATTGAGATGAGTGGCATATCGGTGTTTAAAACTTATGGGCCCGAGGAACAGGGGCTGCAGGTGGTGCAAGCGCACCTCCTAAAATATTTTGAGGGTGCATAATCAAAATTTACACTCCTGCTTATTTTTCTCAGGTTTAGAAAACCGTGCGTTAAAAGTGATCTGTAAAAAGTAGCTTGAAGTTTGGTTTCTTCTCAAAGAACAAAAACAATAAGACCTTATTTGTAAAAAAAAATTGGCCCTAGGTTTGCACCCCCTAAGCAAATTTCGTTCCCGAACCAGTATATGTAACTACATGTGGATTGTTGGCGATGTTTTTTTCCTCCGTCTTCCTTTTCTCTTGGACTTTCCTCTGTCTCCTGCTTCTGAAGAAGAGCTTTGCTCGAAACGTAAAACAGCCTTTCATTCCTTCCCTGGGCGTCTGTTAATACTTTACATGTACCACGTGATCGCGTTGTTGTCTTTTTCTTGTGTTTTTCTCCGTTTTTTTTTTTGGATTATATATATATAAGAAAATGTTGAGTTCTATTTCATCCTTTACTTTGTGGGGTTCCAAAGTTAGATTTCTAATAAAGATTCTTCATATTAAATTGGTAGCTTACTATTATAAGTATTTTCTTAAATATGAAAATGTTACAAATATAAGGTATGTTATGAGCATTTATAAAACACGTATCCTATGTAAACTCAACAAACGATTCAAGATGGAGAAGAGAAGATGTTAAAAGCATCTGATCGTTTCGAATGGTAATACTAACATGTAAGAAACATGGAAATAATTAAAAATTAAATCAATTATAATTATAATTAGATTAATTACATATTACCGTTCTCCTCAGTGCGAAAAAAAGAATGCATCAAAAAGAATACATCAGAACAGTATTATATTGTTACAGAATACTAGATGGAGTGAGTGTCATATAACATATTCGGATATCCATAAAATGATTGTGAAAGATGAAATATAAAAACATGCTTAGGTAGGGTTGAGTTTAGTTGTGTACGAACTATAACTGATGCGGCTAACGAATATTTTGAAATATAAGTGAAAAATGTTTAAGAAACATTGTCTCTATATGAAGATAAGTAATATAGGGATATACATTCCATATAAGGCATTTATCATAAGAAGTAAAATATAATATACATATATATACATGTACACACACACACACACACACACACACACACACACACACA
>NC_068981.1:101278619-101279980 GCF_001194135.2 Octopus bimaculoides
ATATATATATATATATATATATATATATATATATATATATATATACATACATAATTTTCTAACTTATATAACGTAATGGTGAAAGTGGATGTAATAAAAAAGAGCATTAGATTCCTTGGAAGAAATCAGCGAATGTATAGAAAAACAAGGACGGAATAAAATGGACAATGTTACACAAGTACAATAAAAATAATAACAGGACATAACAACAAGTGTCTTTCGACTAAGTACGAATTAAATTAAGCTGGCGTGTGTGGAAATAAAGCCTTACGGCAGGGATACAAGTTTTCACAGGCACAGGGAGGAATATCGATGTTGCACGGACAACGGCTGGTCACGAAAGAAAGACCTATATATATATATATATATATATATATGCAGTTACTAAAGTTTGTCCTAACTAGAATGTTAATGTTACCTACAATCTATCTATCCATCTATCTATCTACCTATCTATCTTTCTTCTTACCCATCTCCCCCTCCCGCTTTGCTTCCTTCTGTTGTCCTTGCTTCTCTCCTTTACTGCTATACATATCTCTCTTCCTCCCTGTCTCCCGTCGCCCACCTTTGTTCCACTTCCTCCCTCTACCTCCCTCTCTGCTCACATGTGACCTCTGGTCACTTATCTCTTTCTCACTTCAGCCAGCATAAAGGCGATGACGAACCTACTACTTCTCCGTCCAGCTTCGTTATATCACTAGCGTTCAATATCCCATCATGTTTGGCCCTACGGCTTTTTAATGTTGTTTTCACTGTCCAATTTTTCCTGTCTTGGTTTGTGTTTGCCACCTTGGAATCCTCTGTTTAGTGGGTTAATCCACTACTCAGGAAGAATCTATTCTAAGAATGCGCCCTGCCTTATCTTCGAAACGCCTAATTTAGAATAGAGGCAGCTGATGAAGGAATAATTCCATAAGTGGCTTGTTTGTTTTCTTATGTGTTCGTTCTGTTGTCTGTAAACAAAGTCCGTTTTGTTTTTATGCTCCCGTTCATTTTTCTAACGTCCTGTACCCGAATATGCATCTGTATACACATTTAGATGTAGGTATGTACATATATGTATGTATACATGCATATGCTTATATATCATTTGTATTATATATATATATATATATATATATATAATCATAAATATATAGGGATTGACAGTAACCTGCTTCTCCAACATACTGAGAATTTTGAAATAGCAGCCAAAGAACTACTGATTCCAAAACTACAAATTTTACTCTAAATTGATAGCGATATTTATGATACACACAGAACAAAAAACAGTAGAGAAGAGTAAAAAAACCACTTGCCTTTAGTTAATTTAGTACGATCGTTTCACAGTTAAGAGCAAAGAATACTCCATTCTGATCTTC
>NC_068981.1:101280609-101294610 GCF_001194135.2 Octopus bimaculoides
ATGTATGTATGTATGTATGCATGCATGTATGTATGTACGTATGTATGTATGCATGTATGTATTATGTATGTATGTGTGTATGTATGTATGTATGTATGTATGTGTGTCTTAGATTCAGTCATTATAAGTGCAATGTTAAGTACAGCCAGGTCAGATAGCAGGTCACTAAACCGACACCGCCAAAGTAGCTTGATATAGGTTTCTAGACACTCATCAGGACTAAGACAAGACCAGTCAAAAGGATAAATCGATCTCATGTATTGTGAATAGTGCGTGAGAACATAAAAATACTCGAGCTGGTGAAGGATCACACTGTAAGACCATTGGTAGTGATGAGTAAGCTTGTGTGCTTTGATCTTGGTGAAGGTTGTCTGGCAAGGAAATGATCACGCCAAATGAAAACTTGGCTGTTTTATTGATCTGCAACAATTTTTAATATCGAATGATCTTAGTATTTGCTTTGATTTTTGTGATTTTGCATTTGGCCAAGTGAGGCAATGTGATGCCGAGCAAACCATACCATCATTTTATTGCGGATATTTTTAACCATACCTATACGCTGCGGCTCATTAAAAAGTATAGTCGCCCTTGTTATGTGTGAAGCAGCAGCCTCTGCAGCATCAACACAGTTGAGTCCAGATATGTTGCAGAGAGCCTCGAGAAAAGATTTCTTATCTTCGCAAATCGGTTCGTAGAATCGGTTCGCTATATGCGGATATGGTTCGTGTAAAGTGTCGCGTCATTGCACTCTCACCAGCCCTAATCTTTCTGAAGCGGCTTACATCATATATAACCTCACTCTCTCCCTTTCTCTCTCACTCTCTCTCTCTCTCTCTCTCTCTCTCTCTCTCTCTCTCTCTCTCTCTCTCTCTCTCTCTCTCTCTCTCTCTCTCTCTCTCTCGCTCTATGTTGAGGGTTTGAGTGTGTTGATGGGGTGATAAGTGATAAAGTCTGATTTTATGAACATGAAACAGAAGCCGTGTAGAATTGTTTTGACATATCACAACCGGCTGAAAAATGCAATTCTTCAGAAAGTGATAATTTGTTTAATATTTTCTGTAGATATAAGAACATTTTGTTCACAAATTTCATTAATAAACTCCTAAAAAATGTTAGAATTCCCGTGAGTAGGTTCCATTCTTGCTGAATAAAAATAATGTTAATATTTAACATTAGATAGCCTTGTGCCAAAATTTGAAACTAACATTAAGCATTTACTACGGCGGCTTGCTGGCAGAATTCTTAACACGCCGGGCAAAATGCTTAGCGCCATTTCGTCGTCTTTATGTTCTGAATTCAAATTCCACCGAGGTTGACTTTGCCTTTCATCCTCCGGAGTCGATAAAATAAATACCATTTGAGCACTGAGATCGATGTAATCGAGTTAGTCTCTCCCTCGAAATAGCTGGCCTTGTGCGAAAATTTGAAACCAGTATTTAACATTAGCACAAGACTATTAATTAAAAGTGAAGACAGCATACTCGATTAAACTGTCCCCGCTACATGCTTCTTTCTTGGAAAAATGAAAACAAAGTCAACTCCGGTAGATATTGAACTCGGAATTTAAGAAGTTGCAATTAACTGCAGCGTATGTCAAAATCTTACTAAAATCCTAAGTTGATTTAACTTAAAACATGATCGAAATGGAGTAAAGGGAAGTAACTCTTTGTCATTGTAAAGTAGGAAGAGTTATTTACCCTGAAAGAATATTGTATCCTGACCAAACTTAATATGTAAATCGTTTCATTTTCTTCCAACAGTGAAATTAGGGATCATAAAAGTGCAATTAGTATCAGGGTTATTTTTACCATCTTAGTTTAGTTTACATTTTTAACATATCTATATTCTAGCTTTAACTTACATATATATATAATGGTATTTTCAGTTTCCTTCTACTAAATCCAATCACAAGGCTTTGACTGGCTCAGGCTTATGGTAAAAGACACTTAATCAAGGTGTCACACATTGGGTCTGAACCTGAGACCAAAGGTAGAGAAGGAAGCTTCTTAACGACACATCCATGCATGGGTGATGATAGAGATATTGGAGACCCTTTGTAACTGGAGATTTTCCTTTAAAATATTTTAACATAAACCAGAAATAGGAATCAGTGTCTCAATTTTCAATTGTTATTATTGTCATTCTTCAATCAAATATGCCAATCTTGGGAAACTGGCTTCCATTCTTTTTCTATATGAATATGTGAATATTTCTATCAAAACTTTCTTCATATTCTAAAATTGCTTCTAGTTTGGGAAGGAGCCAATTTTCCTTACATCTTTTTAACATCTATCAAACTTGTGAAGTCATTCCATTAAAGTTATAGTTTGATATTCATTTAAAATGTGGCTAATGGATTCCTAGTTTCCTCAGGCTAACCAATTGCATTTATATTCATAATGTCAAAACTTTTTTTTTTCTTTTCCAAAATGTAGCTGCTGTGGTTCTTTTGGAATCCTGATAATAATTATTTTAGAACTTTTCATGTTGAAACTTTAATTTCTATGTAGAATTCTTTTATCTCAATTTCTTCTAAAGCTAGATTGCACACTAGAAAGAAGTCAGTGAAAACCTGTAAAGTTTTCACTTAGCCTTTCAAAACTATTTAATATTTATTTTATAATGTTCATAAGAGAGTAAGAAGTCTATAGAATGCTATAGGACTTTTATTTGGCTTGAGAACTGTATCTACATTGCCTAGTTTCTGTTAACTGAAGATTGTATGAGTAACTGAAATAATATATAAGCCTTGTAATTCCCTAAGCTCTCAGTTGTTTAAAGTATACATACATCCAGAACAACGCTAATAGCTTATGAGTGAAATTTAGAATTTCTCGGTTTTCTGTGAATCGATTTTGGTAAAACTTTTCCCAGCTGGTTTGCACACTATGGCAACACCATTGTTTTCATTATTCTATGTAACGTCCTTTCTTTTTTATTTCAGATTATTCAGTTTTTGAGTGAACCACGCTAATTGTGGCTCTCCTCTCTAAGAACAATGGAACATGGAAAAGGCCTTAATGATGAAGAAAAGTCTGTCATCATCAAGGGAAGTGCTAAAGGCATCTCTCTTCATGTAATTGCAGAGATGTTAGGTTGTCATGTGGATACAGTTAGATGATTTCTGAAGGACCCTTCACCAAGGAAGAAACAATCCGATTGTGAGACCTCCAAGACTGTGTCAGCTAGGGATTTAAGGAATATTGACCGCAAGTTATGTGGGAAACTTGGACAAACAAGCAAAGCCATTTTCACCACCTCCATACTTCCTCATGTAGTGAAAACCACCAGAAATTGCATCCTCAGGACCATGGCTTTCAGGCAAGGACCCCTGAAACTGCCTCCTTTAATACCCCGTCACAGGAATTTGAGGCTTCAATGGGCCCAAAAGTACATGACATTAGACATAAGCTGTGTTCTGTTCACTCATGAAACCATGATGACCTTTGACGGTCCTGACAGTTGGACAAATATTTGAGTCTACTTTGGAGATGAGCATCACCAACTACAATCTCCTGAAGGAGGTCTTTGATCCCTAGCTAGATGACATACTGCTGTCACTTCTAAGGAATCTCATATTCCCGCATGACAACACTCCCTCCCCCTCTGCTAGGACCATCCAAACATTCCTAGGGTCTTACGGCATACAAGGTGAAAGGTTGATGGTGTGGCCGCCAGCATCTCCAGATCTCAACCCTACTGAAAATCTTTGGTCCATCATTAAACAAGATACTTATGCCAATAGACACAAATTTATGTCAAAAGATGTCTTATGGGTGACCATCAGAGCTGCAGCAGAGGAGGTCCAACCTGCTACTATTAAGAAATTGACTGATTGCATGACTAATAGGGGTTTTGTAGCTGTCTGTCGAAATGGCGCTCATCTGGCTAAATAATTCATTATGTCAATAAATGTTGTTATATTATTATGGTTTTCTGTTCCATATATACTCAATCTATGCTTAATATGTATCATTACCCTTCATTTTCTGAAAAAAAATTTCTAGATGGGCTATTTTCATTCAAAAGCTATTAGCATGGTTCACCCAAAAACTGAAGAATCTGAAATAAAAAAGAATGGATGTTACACAGAATAATGAAAACATAACAATGGTGTTGACATAATGTGCAGACCAGCTGGGAAAAGTTTTATCAAAATCAATTCACAGAAAACCAAGAAATCCTAAATTTCAATCATAAGCTATTAGCATGGTTCTGAGTGGAGAGTGCATTGTCAGAAGTCTTTGTAATTAATTAATAGAGCTTTGTAATTAATAGAGCTTTGTAATTAATTAATAGAGTTTTGTAATTAATTAATAGAGCTCAAACATGATTTCACTAACGCCACAGTAGCAATAATTAGACAGTAATCTTATTTTTAAAATCCTGAAATCCTAGTCACTCTTAGACTATCTGCAAGTTCAGTATATTCATTAAGTTAGCATACATAGTATGGTTTTATATATTCCAGCATATCTGATGCACCTAACTTCTCAGTTTGCTGCTAATCTTCTAGTTATTCTACAGTACCATTTGTGTTTCTGTTGTATGGTATACACTGCATTTATAGTTCCTTCCTACATACCAGCATTCCCTAACATTGTTGTCTTTATCTCAGCCATACCCATCTTTCAATTCAAGCCTAGTTTTTCAAGTTTTAAATTTCTTTTGCAGGTTTTCAACTGATTCTGCAATGGGAAATAGATCTTAGGAATAGAGAAATTTCCATAACCATCTACTTCTTGACCAATTCTCACAATTTTCGGAGTTATTTCCATTTTCATAGAATGCTTAAATTCGAAAATACTGTAACTTTTTCTGTTTTATTTTATATGAATGCTTTAAAGTTCAAAATGCTTCAAATCTGGATTTTAAGAATATCTAAAACTAGAAGGAAATAAAGAAAAACTGGAGTTACAATAAGAAAAAACTTTTGAGTTTTCAGTCATTTAAAAAATATTTATTGAAAGCAATCATATTATTATTTTTGTCATCATCATCGTCGTCGTCATCGTCATCATCATCATCATCATCATTGTCATGATAAGATGCCACATCATCAAGATCATCAACCTCCAATAGTTTAACATGTTTTTTTTGGATGATATAAGAGGGACTAGGTCTACCCCATTCTATACTTTTCATTCTAATCCTTTGTCATTGTATCTTTAAATATGATAAAACTATCAAGTTGCAAATTGTTCAATTTATTCCTAGAGCTTTTTACTACTGATTTCAAAACTTTCTTACATAATCATATATACTCATTTGCATTACATGTTTATAATCATTTTTTTCTTTGCATCACTATAGTAAAATCCTTATCACAACTCACATTCAGTTTATCTTTCAAACGCAAATGAAAATCAGATGTAGAAGTTTGTCAAGAGTTTAACCTTTTAGCATTCAGATTTTGATGATGTGATTGTATATGATGTGAATGACATTGTAGGGTTAGTGAGAGGCCAGACCTGGTCAGTTGGAGCATAAAGCAAGCTGGATGTGGCCAATTTAAATGCTAAAGGGTTAAAAGGATTAGAGATAAATAATCCCTTACAGAGGAAACTCATATATCACATGTAATTTTTTGGTTTCTTTATATGTTGGGCAGATGTGGTGTGGAAGTGCGTATGACACTTATAGACCCTCTAAGGCTGTTGAGGTCCATGCCCAGTTTGAATATTTATAAGGCAATGAAGACTGAAGAGAGACAGAACCAGATCTAATTTAAAAGCTTGCAACAGAGTGAATTCTGCTAAAGGCACCTAAAGACCAGGTGATGGTAGTAAGCTGAATGACATGCTAAACCTTCCAATCAGGATATCTGGGTGTGATATAGTCAAACAAGAGAAAGTAACTAAGATACTGCACAAATACACAAAAATACTGCACAAATACACAACAACATATAAATATCCTGGTTTCAATAGGATTGTCATTTAGTAATTTTGTGAATTCATAAAATAAATGTTGAAATTATTATAGTAGGGAGTTTCATAATGTCATAATGACACCACTGAAAATTTTATTTCTATTTTAAAAAATTTTAAATAAATAAAAATAAAACAGAAAGATAACTTATCCCACTGTGTGACACCTTGGGCATGTGTCTTCTACTATAGCCTCAGGCTAACCAAAGCCTTGTGAGTGGATTTGTTAGATGAAAACTGAAAGAAACTCATCGTATATACATGTGTGTGTGTGTGTGTGTGTGTGTGTGTGTGTATGTCTTTGTGTCTGTGTTTGCTCCCACCCACCCACCATCCACCATCACATGACAACTGATGCTGGTGTACATTATTTATATTATTTACATTCAATGTATATTTGTCCTCATCTTGTTTGTTGTTAACGCAATGTTTCGGCTGATATACCCTCCAGCCTTCTTCAGGTGTCTTGGGGAAATTTCAAACCTGGTTTCTCATTCCTAAGGTATTTTTCGATATTATTATTATTATTATTTGGCAGAATCGTTAGCACGCCGGGCGAAATGTTTAGCGGTATTTTGTCTGCCGCTACGTTCTGAGTTCAAATTCCGTCGAGGTCAACTTTGCCTTTCATCCTTTCGGGGTCGATTAAATAAGTACCAATTACGCACTGGGGTCAATATAATCGGCTTAATCCCTGTCTGTCTTTGTTTGTCCCCTCTATGTTTAGCCCCCTGTGGGCAAAAAAGAAATAAATTATTATTATTATTATTCAGGTCACTGCTTGGAATCAAACTCAGAATCTTGTGGTTAGTAGCCCGCACTCTTAACCACTACGCCAATTTCCCCAAGACACCTGAAGAAGGCTGGAGGGTATATCAGCCAAAACGTTGTGTTAACAACAAACAAGATGAGGACAAATATCCGTCGAATATAAATAATGTAAATAATATAAATAATGTACATAATTCCTCATCTCTTAAATATAGAACTGATGTTGGTGTATTTACATCTCCATAACTTAGTGGTTTGGCAAAAGAGACCAATAGAATAAGAACTAGGCTTACAAAGAATAAGTCCTAGGGTTGATTTCTTTAACTAAAACCCTTTAAGGTGGTGCTCTAGCATGGCCACAGTCAAATGACTAACAAGTAAAAGAATAAAAGAATACACACACCACACATACACACACACACTCACACATGCATGCATGTGTGGTTAAGAAGCTTGTTTTGTAACCACATGGTTTCAAGTTCAGTCCCAAAGAAATGAGTTCTATTACATTATACCCCCAGGTCAACCAATAGCTTGTGAGTGAATATGGTAGACAGAATTATGTGGAAACACTTCATGAGTATATACATATATTATTGATGCCGTGAGAATTTCTAAAATTTCAGGAGAATAGGGTCGATGATGGGTGCCGGTGAGGAGGGTGGTGTTGGAGAGGTAAGGGCAAGTGCGGCAGCGTGGGCGGGAGCAGGGGAACGAGCCAGGTTGGGAGGTTGGAGAAGAAGCTGTGGACCAAGAGGTCTCGTAGGTTGTGGGCTCGTTTGAAGGAGGGGAGGGGTCGGTTAGGGAAGATGTGTGAAGTGGAGGGGTCAGACTGGAGACTCCAGAAAGCTCGGAGAATGGTGCATTGGAGAGGTAGGGTGATAGGGTGGTAGGTGAGGGGAAAAGGGAGGTGGGAGACGGCAGGGCGGGTTCGGTGGGAGTGAACAGATGCACGATCCACGGAACTTGCTCTGGCAAAGGCGGTGTGGATAGTGGTGAGGGGATATCCACATAGGATGAAGTGGGGAGCCATGAGTTGAGACTGAGTCTCAAAGTCATGGTCGTCACTACAGAGCCTGCGTAGATGGAGGAATTGGGAATAGGGGATGGAAAGCTTGGTGTGTTTAGGATGGGAGGAGGAGAAGTTGAGGTATGAGTGTGAGTCTGTGTGTTTGTAGTGGATGGAGGTGGTGAGAGTGGAGTGATGAATGCTGACCGAAATGTCAAGAAAGGAGACAGAGGTGTCAGAGACAGAGGTGTCAGAGACAGTGCAGGAGAATTTACGAAAAAAACAAACAACGAAGACGGGTGTTTAAACAACAAACAAATGTATTAGTTTAACACTCAGGAAGTGAGAAAGTCTTTTACGTTTCGAACCTACGCTCTTCAACAGAAAGGAACACAGAAATAAACAGGGAGAGAAAATAGAAAACGGTTTAGTGGCTAGCAATCTATCATGGCGAATGCCGGACAGAGGGGTCACACAGGAGAGTTAGGAAGAAAGGGAGAATAAAGTAGTGGAGATAATAAAGTAGTGGTGATCCCAAAACGAAGATGCACGTGTGTATGTATGTGCGTGTGGAAGGGGTTGGTGACATTGACGTGTGCGTGTGTGCATGTGTAGATGTGTGGATGATGGTGCAGGTGCTGGGAAGTGGTCAGTGCTAGTGTATGCGGGGTGGTGTGATGTAGTGAGATGTGGTATGGTGGTGTGTGGTGTGGTGTGGTATGGTGTGGTGGTGTGTAGTGTGGTGGAGTGGTGTGGTGTGTGGTGTGGAGGAGGTGAGAGTGGAGGAAGCAAGGGTGGAGTCTTAGGGATGGGATAAGGGTGGGATAGGATGTATAGGGATGGTAGGGTTGGAATGTGTAGGGGTGGGGTGACGAAGGAAGGGTAACAATGAAGGGAGAGGGTAGAAGGGAGAAGGTGGGTAAGAGAGAAGAGAGGAAATAGGTGCCAAAGCAAGAGAGAAGTGGGTGGGAGGAAATGTCATTCTTTGAATTCTTTTCACAGATTTTGACAAATAACCATTTGCAACACTTGTAACGTATTAGGAAGTTCCGGCTTCCTCTAATTTATGGAATAACATTGTCCAGAGAACAGAAAAGTCGTATGGAAACGTATGCTTGGCTTTTAAGAACGAGAATGAGACAAATAGAAGAGAATGGTGAAGAGTACTAAGAAACGAGAGGTGTGGCGAGAGAGAGAGAGAGAGAGAGAGAGAGAGAGAGAGAGAGAGAGAGAGAGAGAGAGAGAGAGAAAGAGACTGAGCCAAGACAAAGGGCAAGCAAGAAACTAGAAGTCCCTAATGAAGAGGTACTTACCACCACGGAGTGCCTAAACTTTACGGAACCTCGAAAAATACCTCCAATGTATTTAAATCTAATACAGCCCATGAAATCTTATACTAATCATATACTGTGCTGATTTTAGAGGAAACGGGGAATGAATACCAGGTGGTTCTAGATGGCAGGTTAATGAAGATCACATCAGTAGTTTTTCAATAACGGAGAGATTACGTCAGGCCCACAATCATTAGGTAGTGAGTTCGATCCCCGGACCGGGCTGTGTGATGTGTGCTTGAGCAAGACACTTTATTTCACGTTGCTCCAGGTCACTTAGCAGTAGAAATGAGTTGCGACGTTACTGGTACCAAGTTGTATCGGCCTTTACCTTTCCTTTGAATAATATCAGTGACGTAGAGAAGGGAGGCGAGTATGCATGAGGCAACTTCTGGTCTTCCATAAACAACCTTGCCCGGCCTTGTGCCTCGGAGAGGGACTTTCTATGTGCAGTTCCATGGTCATTCATGACCGAAAGGTGTCTTTTACGTTCCAAATGGCGAAGGGGCTACACGACTCAGTTGAAACCAAAACTTCTGAGAGGCAATTTCGGCGCATTATTTTGCAGAAGGTAATCAGAGTGAAAAGAGGTTTGGCGGAGTTATGATCCTATTTAGTGGTGGCTTTTATTCCTGGAAAGATTGGTTGTTCTCATTTGTATTTGTTTTGTGTACCAGATATTTTAAAACATTTAATATATTTGTATTAGCAGTGGTACATGGTATATGGTAATCCTCAGTAGGTAAGACCAACACCATATCCCCGAAGTACTCTTCTGGAATCACTAACACAATCAACAGTTTCCCTCCCCCAACCAGTACATCAAAACAGAAACAAATATTCGCACGCGCTCACATAGGCACGACTTCCTTCGGGTTCAGGCCTCTCCGACACAGAGACCTTGCGTAGCGAGGTCGAGACGAATAAAAAACGCCTTAAGCTTAAAAGCCGGAATGATAGACGGTACAGCAGAAAGGTCCTCGATCAACCACCTACAACCACAACAAAAAAAAAACGGAAATAAACACAAGAACTACAACAAAACCCATAAAACCCTATCCCATCATCAACTTCCCTGCCGTACGAAAGAACAACCGTGACTTCACATAGGAGATAATAAACAACAAAAACACACCAAAGGAGAAGGTTTCGATTAAATCCGGTACAAAATACCACGACAACGAAACTCACACGCCTACACAGCACTCTGATCAAAATTCTCTTATGACATATGAACACGTCATCTTATGACGTATGAATGTTTCGTAAGACACCAAAAATAAGTAAAAATAAGTTAGAAAAGCCTCTCACGAAACGTCTCCCCAATTTCCGGTATTGAGAAAACCAGATTACCTGTTCTATTACTAGTTCAATGGGAGTGACCTCTTCCTTTTTCAGTTCACCGCACATGGACGATGGTTGGCATGGAAACAAATTCATTTACTCAACGATCACAGATCTTTACATTTTAATAGACGAAAATTTCTAGGTCATGCACCGCGCCAACCTTCGACGACTATGAGGTGTATGTATCATGTGGTCTGTCAGGATCAGGGGAAAGGATAACACTGTTATTTCATAAGGGCTCGAAGCTCAAGACACAGACGGCATTCTAGGACCCAGAAGTTAAGTTAGTGGTGCTGGACGTGAGTGACAATAAAGGCAGTGCTTTCACGTAAGTGACTGAGTAAAAGCGGTCGGATTGCTTTAGATTTCTTTATTGGGTAAGTCCTGCTCATTGACCCTAGTGAGAGACGAGAACGGTGTGGCGTACAAAGTTTACATTGTCCGGATTAGTGAGTTAGGAAGGTGGAAGTTAATGGAAAAGATTATCAATCAGAGTAGAATCGATAGCATTTAGCAAAGAGATACGATAGAAACAGATTGGAAGAGAGCTATTGAGTAAATTAGGAAAGATTAGGAAAGGTATCGCAACTGATATGTTGGAAATAAGAATGGCTCTCGATCATTTCTTCAACGCGAAATACATTATCAGGACTAAAGCGCGCACTCTTTTTAACGATGGAACTAAGGATAGGTTGTCAAGAGATGAAACATAGCAACAAAGCTACAGCCTTGTCTTTCATCAACCTTGACGGATGATTATTTTTCGATTCCAGCTAATTGTCAATTTAGTACATATTCACATCATCTTCAATGGTGATACTCATTATCTTCCTTTTTGAAGTTCAATCTACTCGTATATCTAAAATGACAAGACCCATCCACTACATCTTTAATAAGTTTAGTGTTCAGCTCCCAAGGAATGCATGATGCTCCCTTTCTTGTAATTGCTTGTTTAGCGAGTGATCGTTTTGGCCTTCAACATATTAGTGAACTTTGTCTTTGTGCAACTTACTTGGGGAAAATATTCGCTCCACACACACTAATGAAGGATGTAACACAGTTAAATTAGTCATGAATTGTGATAGCCTCTCAAATTTAGAGTGGTCAAACCCGTCTTTAAGATTGTGTATGGAATACCAGAATTCAGGGATACTTTTTGAGGAAACGGGAATTTGTTTATATTGCCGAAATAATCCCCACTCATTGTCTTGTTCAAGTGTGTTTTCTGGTGCAATTGCTAGAAAGTTTGATGCCAAGGGAATTATCGACTGAGGAGAGTTAGTGAGATCGCGCACTACTTTTGGATCAAGTATTTCTAAGAGGGCAAGCACTCCAACTTCATCGAGAGGAAAGCGCATTTTTATCTGAAAGCATAATTCTATTAAAAAATGTTTGCAAATGGTTTTGAATCTAGTTCAGTCACCAACGATGGGGTTTTGTTCAAGATATCTACTTGCGTGTCCACCGAGGTAAATATCATTCAAATCTTTGTGATTTGTTGTGTGTTATTGAGATCAATATCTGATAATCTAGATATGGCTAGGACATCCTCTTTATAAAGCAACTAAGGATACTTTTATATTCACTGGATATGAGTGTACACAACAGATGCAATAGAAAGTGTTCCTATTGAAACTCGACATTAAGAGCATTTACTTTCTTTAATATATAATGTAAGAAGAGCAACATGTACTTCGTCCCTTTGTTAATCATAGTTTCATAGATCTTTTTTACTCTGTCCACTTTTTCTACTTTAGCCTCTGACTGAAAATAAAGTACAAGGGTATCCCACTATTCTACAGGGTGTCCACAAAGTCTGGGTACATGGGGATTAACACATACTTTAAGAAGTTATTATTTCTTATATTTAATTGTTTATGTCATTATTTTATTTACTCCATGTACCCAGACTTTGTGGATACCCTGTATTATAACATTAATTACATTTTCACGTGACAACTATCTAGTTTGCGAAAGCTTTGGAATTTTGTTTTCTTTTGTGCCAACAACACTTTGTATCATATTGAAGTCATTTTGACGTTTGCTACTTTCAGAAAAGTAAGAAGTTAAGTCCTTTAAAAAGAACTCGAGATACAAAGGTAACATCTTCACTGCATGACTTGAACAAAGTGCAAACGAATGGCAAACACAGCCTATTGTAGATACAGTCGGAATATCGTTTCTCAATAACTTTTGAAACCCGCTCGTTCCCCATCATTGTTGAGCAATTATCGCTGGCAAATCCAAGTATGTAACTCATAGATACAACTTTTGTAAGTGTAGACTTGACAGCATCGTACAAACCCTCAGACGAACCATTTTCTTACTACAATTGCATCCAGAAGAGCATCCTTGATATTAAGCGATTGTTCCTCAAAAAAGCGAACAACTATTGCTAAGATTTGTGTCACTGAGATGTCCGTACTCTCATCTATCGATAATGAAAACTTTTGTTTCTTGAGAATTTCCAAGATTTCATTTCGTTCATAATGTGAAATTCCGTCTATGTTAATTTTGTTTTTTTCATTTGTAGATTTTTAGCTATTTCACTATCGGGAAAGGCCTTTTTACAAATTTTAGCTAAGTGATTTATATGGATGAAAGGTACGTGATGTTCAGAAACATAAGTTGTTAGTAGCAAGTCTGCCTTAGCTACTTTTTCATTTAATGTATCATCCATTTTTAAAACAATAAATGAATCTAATTTAATAGCAGATTTCGCACTATCAAAAGCTTTCTTGTGTTTGGCAGTGTTTTTATGAGCTAACAGCATTGATTTGTTAGTATTTTTCAACATGCCACCACAAACGCAGCAGCAGGTGTCAGGATTTTTATCATCTTGCCGTAACCAATATTTAAGCTCAGCATCATCCAATCACTTCTTGAAATTTTGGGTGTACCACTTACTCTTTTTGGACATACTATTGTCTGCCATTATTTTGCAAAGGGTTACAAAACAAACACACTCACTCAAAATGTTGTTAAACAGATTTGAAATCGCGAGTAATAATCAAAGCGTACACCGTCAACACAGTCAAGCTGTCAACTGGTGGTGTCAGAGTTTCAGGCAAGTGTACAAGTGGCCATCAACGCATTGTAACTTGTAGTTGCCCAATATGATACAAGTATAAACAAATAATGAACGCGTACGATCGGTAATTAAGTCACATACAATATTTGTATCAATAAATTCATTACATGAGATGATTGTGGATGATATATAGAAAGTTTACAAAGTATTAGAAGTGCAGCTTTGGTACATATTGCATCTAAAGAGTATGACACCGAATTCTCTTTAAAAGATAAGTTTGCAGCCAAAACTAACTTTAAAACCCAGATTTAATGTAAATTTGGAAACCAAAACCCATAAACCCATCATTGCTCAAAAAACCCCCAGATCTGGGTGGAAAACCCCATCAGTGGCATCCCTGTTCGGGGTTGATAAAATAAAATGCCATTCGAGAACTTGGATCGATGTCTCGACTAACAACACTATCCTGAAATTTCTGTCCCAGTGCCTGTATTAGAAACAAATTCCCCAACCACATCGTTCTCTGTTCAGTCCCACGAGGTGACACCTTGGGCAAGTGTCTTCTACTAAAGCCCCGGGCCT
>NC_068981.1:101295075-101312237 GCF_001194135.2 Octopus bimaculoides
ATATACATACATTACATGTGTGCGCGCGTTTGTCCACCACCACCGCTTGGCAACCGGTGCTGGTTTGTTTACGTCCCTGTAACTTCGCGATTCGGCAAAAAGGGGCCGATTGAATAAGTATCAGGCTGAGAAAAAAAAAAGTTCTCGAGTAGATTTGTTCGAAAAGACCCTTCACGGGAGTGGCCTTAGCAGGGCCGCAGTCGAATGACTGAAACAAGTAAAAGATAAAAGAGAGATGTATAAAAGCCAAGAGGAATTATTTGAAAAAGAATCCAACAGACTTAAATCTTAAATAAAATTAATATAGAGAGTTATTTCCCTTAGAAGCAGTATTGTTTTTTTCGACCAATGAAAATGTGCTTTACATGCGCTTTCGAGGGGCGGTGTACGGCAGAGGGCCACTTAGAGACTTGTGGATTACGAATACAGCAGCGCAAAGAACGCATACTCTGGTGTTTCGTGTTTTACATCTTACCCATACACACACTTTTATATATATACACTAAATACTCTATAAATTTAACTCCTTAACTAAACGGCAACAAAGAATTCTTCGCGTACACCAAGGCACTGCCAGCGCCTTTGTGTCTGCTTTGTCTAGAGCTGGCCATATATCTCCAAAGAAGTTATATATGGTATAATTTCAGTCCTAATACGTCCCGTTCCCAAATATAATTTATTCACAGTATTTATTTTAAAACAAAGACGGTAAAAAACAACAGAACAAGAAAAATTACAAGAAGAACTGATCATTATTTTTGAACAATCTGAAGTGTCTTTTTCCCTCCGTTGTTGTTTTTCTGTTCTTAATTATTCACGATGCATTCTATTACTAAACTGTTTGGGTTCTCGAAAGAGCAGGAACCAGCATTAACACCACAGAAGGCTATACAGAAGTTGCAAAATATTGAAACAATGCTAATCAAGAAATCAGAACACTTGGAATCGAAAATTACAGGAGAGTTAAAGATAGCCAAAGAACAAAAATGTTCGAATAAACGAGGTAATTTTACACCTATGTTTCGTGTGTGTGTGTGTGTGTGTATATAATATCGTAATGTTTTATTTTGATTTGTCACAGAATACCTGATCTAATGACACAGAGAAAATGGATATTGTGTTGTTCATGTTTTTCACAGGGGAATTATCTGTCTGGGGTATATGAAACTACGACTTCAAACTGAAATAAAAACTGAACTGGACTCGCTGCGTTACATTTATCCTATTATCAAAATTATTTTCCTTGATAAATGGAAGTTAATGAAATTAATTTCCTGAATTTTCCAAATACTTTTTTTTCCTAGCATATTCTTTTACATGTTTCAGCCCTAAGGCTGTGGCCTTGCTGGAGCACCGCCATGTTTTAGTTATCCGCTATACGCAATCGTAACAGTATTAAATTGAAATAGTAATTTATGTAACATCTAATGCATTAATTCTTGTCAACAGTGTATATGTACTCGTTAAGTATTATATATATATATATATATATATATATATATATATATATATATATATAGATGTGTGTGTACAAACAAATAAGTTTATGCTGATCACAGGTGATTTGCGTTTTAGTAGTTATTGTCTCTTAGTAAAATATCGAAAACGCAATTCCATTTTTCTCTAAACTTTTAGCTTAGAACAGAACATCTAAACAATCCTTAGTCGTTAATCAATAATTTATTTTCTTTTTTCTTTTTTCTAAAATTAATCTGTTTTCGTTGATGCAAAGCGTCATATTATGTGATTTGGTCACAAAATCCATGATTCATTCTCACTCCTCTTTCCATGATGTCTTTCATCACTATCATCATCAACCTCACTTTTTCAAACTTTTTTCTTTTCTTTTATTAAAAATACCACGCTCCCATGAAATTGTCTTGCTGTTCTTAGTTTGGTAATTTTACATAAATTTTAATACAAGTAAACAGAAAACATTCTGCCTGTATGTCTGTGTGTGTGTATATATGTAACAATTATTATAATCGGAATTATAGTAGCCGCAGGACTATTTGGAGGTTTTCCCAATTTTAATAACACTAAAAGAAATTACCAGAATGCAAATAGATTTATAAATTTGGTGTTGTCTAAAAGAAAATCGCTACTGATATAATAATGCTAACATTTTCCATATCTTCCTGAACACGTCCAGAAGTGTCACCATAGTATACTGACGTGTAAAATAACTTTGTAACTAACAGTAAATTCAATTAGAAAGAGATTAGCTTACTAAAGAAATGTATTACAGGAGAGCTCTCTTTAGTTATGAACGATGTTATCTACGAATTGAGTGCCGTGCAGTGGAAACTAAATTTGTCCGGAAAAACAGTCAGTTTAAGTCTCACTTGATTTCAAAAAAAAAAAAGAAAAAACGATAATTTAGACCTGTTTGTACAAAAAAAATGAGATGGTCACGGCTGAAACGTTTTTGTTAATGCACCTTTTTGATCGAGGTTAGCCTACTGCTAAACTCAGAAATCTAACTAGTCTTGATTTTGTTTTTTTAATCTTACATCTCTAATGCTTTATGAGGCGTGATTGTTTATACACTTATATTTTACCTCTGTATAAATTCGATGTCGTTTTACTTGTGAAAATAATGTTATGAAGCAGTTTAGACTCCGGAGAGAATTGACAAAACTTTTCTATCATGAATGTTTTCTTTACCAGAAAGTTTTCAATGCAAAACAAGTTCTACTTTGTTACAACCTCATTTACTATTCGCGTCTGAAAAATTTTTTAATTCTTAGAGATTTTGATTCGTGTAGATTTATATAGGGGGAAAATTTTAATTTAAGAGACTCATTCTTTATTTCAAGGGCATAAATATCTTGAACAGTGTTTGGCTTGATGATTGACAGATGTCATTGGATGGGATAGATTTTCATATATGTATATTGTTTGTTTTATAAATCATTGTTTACAAATGTTTAAAATAGTTACTTTTCTGCTTTGTTATCCTACATATAAAACTTTACTTTGTTTTCTAATTAGAGTTGGTAATCCAAATTTGTCATTTCCTTCATAAAGTTCGATAAAGTCTCTCCTCAATTACGTGACAGGTAAATTACATGGCGGTCGATTTGTTCATCAAGCGAAAAGCCTACCTGTTAGATGTGTAGCTTCTACGAGATGTTTAAATAAAATTGCTACGAACTATCTGTTAAAACGTTCCTCTCTTTCTTTTTAATATTAATATGTAGAGCCATAGTTATTTAAGCAAGTTCACTTTTTTTCAATTTTAATGCTACTAAAACTGTTAGAATATTCTCTGATCAAATCCTCAGCCTAATAAATACGACTCCGAAATTTATTAATATACCAATAATACTATATTCTTAGCATCAAAATTAGAATCAGCCTGTAAATAATGGTTACACGTTTAATATTCTTTAAATTAATTTTACTTGTAGCTATATAAGATTTCAACTTTTCTGATTTCCCCCACCCCAGTCAATTTCAAACTCTAATGGCCGCTTTTTTTTTTTTTTTAACCATTATGTCGTGAATTGGTCGAAGTTTATTTTTTGTGTTTTTTAGAAAAAAAACACTGTACAATTGTATTTTATATTTTTCAAAAGTTATGTCAATGAAAAGAATATCTTAATGTGATGTACTTAAGCATGTTTTTGTGTTACACACAGACATTTGACATTTTATTCAAACGAGACAAAAATAAAATTAGCCTTCTTAGAAAGTTCATGTTGCTGTACTCCGACAGCTCACTTCGCTCGACGGAATATTTTCTGGTATTTACCATCTCCTTTCAGTTCTTAATCCTAATTATTAGTATCTACTGCTGTTGCTTAGCCCCCAGGACAACCCTGATCGTAATCGAAGACGTGATACCTATGCCTATCATGTCTTTTACTATTACATTGTCCAATGTGTCTCCGTTTCTTAAGACTATATGGTTCGATTTGAGAGAGACTGGTGCTATTTCCAGTGGGTCGAACGACCACATAACGATTCCCTCCTTTGATATAGATTAAGTTTCCAATGACCTAAAATTAACTAATGTAGTTCACATATATAGAAATATGATGAATATAAAATAGACAAGTGTACGGCTCCAGTTTTAAATGATCGTTTAAAAGTTGTTCGAGGAAATTTTTCTTTTATCCCTTATTATTGGAATGCAGTGATCTTTAAAGTTAAATATTGTTCCTAACTAATTAGCCTATTGTTAACATTTTCCACATAACTGAATGCTGTTTTCATACCAAACCTCGTGACGTTGACTCAATACTGTGATCAGTCACTCCTCGAAACTTTTTGCTTACTTACACGCACACACTTAATTTGTAACTCCATTCACGAGAAAATATAAATAACCAGCTTATTGCTAATAAGTTGCTCAATTTTGTTTCCAGTTGCGAAATCTCATCTGCATTAGCAAAAGAGAGTGTAGGTGCCCAACCTATTCCCGTATGGAAGTGAGAAGTGAAACTATTCATGTGTACGTAATATAGGAATGGTACTTAGTATTTTTATGTATATCATTAAATTTCGATACTCCATCTATACTTTTACAGCAACATTTTTTCCCGCAATTTCATTACTCTGAGATGGCGGAGATGTTAATGTAAATATGAAGAATTTATTTATACGGAGGAAATTATTAAAATATGAGAAGTGAAATAACAATTCCATTTAGCCTCACCACTATAAAAGAATTATGTTTTTGAGATTTACGTTCAAACAGGTATCGAGTGAATTTTTATACAATTTTTGACGTCACTGGGGTGTCAGTTCAGTTTATGGCAGCGGTCACATTTCGACAGGTACCTATCCCTAATAAACACAAAGGAGTGTCATTTTTAAACAGTTTGTTATGAGGTTTAGACGTAAGAAAGCGCAGAATTGAATTTCACAGACTCCACAAGCTTCTTAAATAATATTTGTGATATATCTAGTTTGTTTATAGTAAATTATTCTCGGTCATTTGTACAAATGGCTGTTGTTTTATTTGAATCTCTTGTTAGATTTCATCACTGACAATTCTTAACTTAGAATTTTTTAGTAACATTTTCTTTTACATACTTCTATGTCTCTTTCAGACATCGGTAAATTATTTATCAGGATCTTTAAAAAAATATGAAACACATTTTTGATAATGTGCTCCCCATTTAAATTTGATCAAAAACTATCAAAAAGTTCTCTCTTAAAAGTTTCTTCATAAAAAAAACAACAACCTGTATTTATAAAATTTTCCTTGATACGGATTCTGTAGATCCCGATCTGGTAAATTGAACTGGCGCTATAATATTGTACGAAATAAATGTATGTTCATTCATGTCCAGATGCATGTTGCCACTATTCTAACCTCAAAATTGAGGAAAGTTCAGTCGTATTTTTCAAACATTGGTCATTGTATTTTGAATGCAAATACAAATGTTGACATTAAATCCAATTGTTTATAAATGTTAATGACCTATCTATCCAATGTCCACGTTTATATTCAATGCATAGAATATTTATTGAATAATTCTAATTCTAGGTAAATAAGTAGTTAGAAAGAATTTGGTCAAATTCTGTTTGGTTGTTTCCTCCTCTCAGATAGCTTTTAAAGCTGAATCGCCTCAGTGCCCATATCCTTTTCAGTCAGTCGTGGGAATTAGGATAACTGGGTGAGGTTAGTGTAGCTAATTTTTCATTTTAATAGTTAATAATTGCGAAGAGAGCCTAAACAAGAGAAAGTTCTAGAGGTCATAGTTTTGAAAAGAAAAAAAGATTTGGCGAAGTAAATATATTATGTCTAAGCAATGAGTTTTAAGAGAAGCAACTAGAGTTTACATCAGCTTTCTTGCTGTGACCATTTGAATTGAAAAAGGAATTTGTAAACTTTTTTTACTCAACAATAACAATTTTGTGAGGCTATAATTCTCTGCTCTTGAAAAAAACAAGCAAACAGTGTAAGCTCAGATTGTACAGCAGATATATCTAAGTTACATAGTTATCTATTTAAAAGTCAGAAGTGTATTGCTATAGATACTTTATGGCAGTTACCAAGAAGATAAAAAGATATATATTCTGCACTGATCAACCTCTTTCTTTGCTGCAAATGAGAGAGGTAACAAGCTGTAATAACACCGTCATCATCATTGTTTTAACGTCTACTTTTCCATTCATGCATGGGTCAGGCAAATAAATATTTCTACTTCCAGATGCCCAGCTTGTTGCCAGTCTTCAACTGTTTACTAGAGAGGTAATATTTTCCTCTAGTCTGGACATGTTTTCAAAAAATTTGCAAGCAAGCATCGCCATTTGTACAGTGGTGATATTTGTTTATAATTGCTGCATAATGTCCAGTAAAGGAGACACGCATATGCACACAACAAGCTTTATAGTTTCCATCTTCCAAATTCTCTCATGGGCTATGTCAGTGTGCACATACATCAGAATGTGAGTGTCAACAGAGAAAAAGTGGTGTGCGAGAGAGAAGACTGCGCTGTTATGGTCTTGTGATGCATATGGATGAGGACAGCTGCATAAAGAAGTGTCAATCTCTGTAGAGGTAGACCCAGGAAGACATGGGTCAAAGTGGTGAAGTATGAACTTTGGATGTTCAGTCTCGCAGAGGTGATGACAAGTGATTGAGACCTTTGGTGATTTGCTGTGCTTGAGAAGACACGTCAAGCCAAGAGAAATTGTTGTCATGGCCAGTGTTGTTGACACATAAAAGCATCCACTATACTCTTAGAGTGATTGATATTAAGAAGGGCTTCCAGCCATGGAGACTGAGCCAAATCAGACTGGAACTTGGTACAGCTCTCCTGCATACCAGTCCCATGCCAGCATGGAAAACGGACGCTAAATGATGATATAGCAGAAGACATTTGCCTCAGGTGCTGTGTAGTGGCACTGAACCCAAAACCACGTGGTTGCAAAATGAACTTCGTAACCACACAGTTTAGCCTGAACTTAAAATGGGTTGATTGTGTACAACTTGCATTTGAAGCAAAATAATTACATGGGATAAAATTCCATTACTTTCTTATCCATTACTTCTTATCTGTGAGTATCAGCTTCTTTGCTGACTATTTACTTTGCTCCAGGAAATATCTGCATCAGAATTATAATATTTTCCTGACTATTGAATTATTTTGTAAAGAAAGTATTTCTTTTCACCTTTAGCATATCAGATAATCAGAACTGAAAGGCTGGCCCATAATTTCTTTTCTATTTCCCATTAATGTCTTAGATATTTTCTTTCATAATTCTTGAAATGTTGCTTTGTTTTCTTTGGTGGAAAAACAATGAAGCAGTCAGACATGCTATTTTGTATAGAAAGGCCACAGTGTTCATGTCATTGGCTTTTTCTTTTTGTATTTTTTCTGCAACCTTAGCAATGATTTCTTTTCATATGTATCTTGCTGTAGCAGATTCAGATGTGAAAGGTATTTGAATAAAGTATTTCTTGATGCTAATTTAAGATTAGTTTGTAAGATTAATACCTTATCACCTGTGTTACCCTTTCACACACCTTTTTTTTCCTTTTTTACAAACCAGAACAAGTTGAACAATTCTACAGTATGCCTCTTGTAATTCTACATTATTGCATGAAGTTCTAGTTGAAAAATTTCCTAATCCCCAATTTTTCCTATTGTGTTTATATTACTTTTAAATACTGGTTTCAAAGTTTTGACACAATGCCAGCAGTTTTGGAGGGGAAACCAAGTTGATTTAAATTAACCCCAGTGAAAGGGTGAAAAGCAAAGTCAACTTTGACAGAATTTGAACTCAATGTTTAGATGGATGAAATGCCACTTAGCATCTTGCCCAGCATGCTAACAATTCTGCAAGCTCACCACCTTATTTCTTTTTAATATAAGACCATCATTGTATATCTTTTATATCAAGCATTAGTGCACATACAGTGTTTAGTTCAGTGACTGGTGTTTCTTAGTTCGGATGTTACTTGGTTCTACTTTTCAGATCTTGTGGGTTGATGAAATACTGTTTCATAGAGGAAAAGATGATTATTATGTTATTAGACTCTCTACTTCTTGACAGAACACTTAATTCTACATTACCACAATTAGCATAAATGTTGGGGATTACAAGGACTGGCTACTCCTGTCTTCAAAATGAGAACACACACACATTAGATAACATAGGCTCCCTCCTGTCCCTACCCACCACCAAAAAAAATCCTCATAGCTGGAATATCTTTCATCAAAGGTTTACTCAAACAGGATTAATACTAGCTAACGAGGGGCACTGTATGTGGATGTTAAACCTGCTAAAAATAGTACCAAATATCCCTCGAATTATATTAATGAAGGATATGTTGGACATTGAAATAGTTGGCATAAAATGATGGGATAGTTGTATTTGGAACACCTTTGATCATGAGTTTACTCATTTAGAGTTAACCTGGGGCTAAACAGTGATAACTTAATGCATACTTCAGATCATATAATTTCATGCAGTGTCTCATGAAGAGAGGAGCAGATCAGTTAATTATATCCTTATCATTTCTCATAGTCTGATACCTATAGAAAATTTTAAAGTGCCTTTGCTCTTTGTAGGAAAAGTCTGTTTTAATTTCTTTTGCGATACATGTAATTTTGGTAACCTTTTTTTTATTGGCTCGTCAAATTCATTTTACCCTTTATTAGTATTGTTATGTGTCTGGATCCACTTGTGAATATCTGTTAATTCACCTTCATGCTTTCTTTCAAATATGGTTAGTCCTTATAGGTAACAAACATGTTTTTTTTTTTCTCAGTGAGAAGTAAATAGTAGCAGCACGGAATCGTGAAGTATATTTGCCACTTAAATATGGCAGTCCCACAGGGGATGATGCTACTGTTCTTTATAGCCCAGGAAGGCTGGAGGAGATGTCTTCCTGGGGCTATAAACAACAGTAGCATCGTCCCCTATGGGACCACCACATTTAGGTGGCAAATATACTTCACAATAGTTTTTTGGGGTTTTTTTTTTTTTTTTTTTAATTAACCCTATACACTTCTGATCAAAATGCCTTCTTGTTGTGACCTTAACATTAAAGATATTTTGTACTGAAGGCTATATTAGTCAATGTGCCCATTTTTCCTTAAATCTTTAAAATGTGTTTTGAGAGGTTTAATGCTATTTCTCTTATGAGGTTGAGCAGTCATATAATGACTTCATTTTTGGCTCATTTTATTGTTTTTTTAATGCCAGGATATGCAGAAGATACTAAGAAACATCTACACCTCAAGCTGCAGTTATCAAGTTCTAAAGGGCATAAAAATAGATTTCAAATAAGCTTAGCATGTTGTTTGGTTTAACACTATCATCTGATCCTTGGCTACTTTGTAAACATCCAGACCAAACACTCTTGTTTCATGCTCACCCACATTTTTTCTTGTAGGCAATGCCTTGCAAAAGCTTAGGCTGTGGCAGAGAGCCATATCAATTCTACCAATGCAGAAGGACCTGCAAAGATTATATTGCATGACATTGTTCTAGCTCCTTTGGCTTGTGTGTATTTTTTCATATTTATATATATATATACACAATGTGCTGATTCATGGTAGAAAATTCAACAAAAGCAGTACTCCATCTGATGAGAGATAAATATTATTTAAATAAATTCATCATCACCATCATCGTTTAACATCCGCTTTCCATGCTAGCATGGGTTGGACGATTTGACTGAATTATATATTATTTTAGGAAGTTAAAAGTTATTGCTGAACATAGTGACCATTAGTTTCACACTTATAAAGCGCTTAGCAGTATGAGTGACTCATCAAGACTCACATGGCTGAAGGCATTTCAGTCTTCAGCCATTAGAGTTTGACAAGTTGCCTATACTGCTAAGCGCTTTATGAATGTGAAACCAAAGATCACTCTATGGCCAGCCATAACTTTTAACTTCCCAAAAAATATATTACTGCTCTAATGCTTTAGAGTGTGCTTTTTTCTTGGATATATGAACTACTAAAGTAGTTGTATGCTGTCAACTTAATGTGACAAGTCCCATGAAGGGAGTAATGCTACCGCTATTTAGCCCTAGGAAGCAGCACCACTTCCTGTCAGCCTTGACACATTTCCTGTGTCTTTATGTTTACAAGGGGGAGACAAGCACCTCCACGTAGCTCAGCCTGCATCAGTTTGGATGCTGAGCAAAGACTCAGAAACATGTCTCTGGATGCAGGCTTAGCTAAGTGGAGGTGCTTGTCTCCTTGTAAACAAAGACACAGGAAATGTGTCAAGGCCGACAGGAAGCGGTGCTGCTTCCTATGGCTAAATAGCAGTAGTATCATTCCCTTAATGAGACTGTCACATTAAGTTGACAGCATACAACTACTTTATCGCATCGCCACTGTATAAATCTCTCTGAGAGATTTAGAAATGTATTATTTCTATTTTTGAACTACTAAAGATATATATATATATATATATATATATATATATATATATATATATATATATATATATATATATATATCTGAGGTCTCATCAATAAGTATCTGAACTGTTGCCATAGTAACAAAGCTAAAGCATGCAGAGTGAAGCTGCTCAGCAATGATTGACCTTCAGTTCTGCTGTGCATGCATACTGTTTTAACATTCAAACTCACTTCTGCTGTTTACAGCAGGACTTGGAAGGAAGGGGTGTAGTGTGTGATCATCACATTGACCATGACAGAGAAAGTTCTCATGGCGATACCTACTCAGAGGCTTATGCAAAGTTGCAGAAAGTGTATGAGCCACACAAGTATATAAGTGGTTCAGGCATTTCCCAGATGACCGGGAAAATGTTGATAGTGACGAACATTCTGGGAGACCTGCAACCAGTAGAACTGAGAAAAACATCGCAGATGTACGTGGAAATTGTCAAATCATCATCCATAAGTTATCAGAGGATATGCAGATTAGTTACTGGTCAGTTCAGTTCATTATCACTGAAGATTTGGGTATGTGATGCATGTCTGTCAAGTTTGTGCCAAAACTACTTTCAGCCGACACTCAGGGTTTCAGTTGCACAAGATCTTGATTGTGTCGAGAACAATGAAAACTTTCTGAAAACTTTGTGCCAAGCTTTTGGCAAAATTCAATGCAGATTCTCTGCTCAACTTTCTCTGTCATGGTCAATGCGACAATCACACGCTACACACCTTCCTTCTAAGCACTGCCATAAACAGCATAAGTAAACTAAAACACTAAAACTTAGTGCACATGCACAGCAGAGTTCAAGGTCAATCTTTGCCAAGCAGCTTCACTCTGTGTGCTTTAGCTTCGTTACTATGGCAACCGTCCGGATACTTATGGATCAGACTATGTATATATAAATTTATAGCCATTCAAAAAACAGATTGTTAAGTATCAGACTGAAATATGTATTGAGGTCAATATTATCTACTAAGACACTTGAAGACAGCAACCAGTATGGCCACAGTCCAGTGACTGACACTAATAAAATACATGTCTTGCCTTATCAGTCTTCTTTCTCTCTTTCTGAAAAGTTCATCCAACAGTAGAGATAAATAAGCAGGGCTAGATAAGATTTACTGTTAATAGTTATGATACATACTTCCTTGTTCTAAAGTGCAGAACCTTAAAGCTACTGCATTAAGTAACTGACTGGAGTGGATATTGTACCAGGTAAACTGCTGACAAGTTCATAGTTCATATCTTGGCTGTAATCAGAAACTGATAGAACCTACATAATTTTCCAGGACTCTTAATAGCTGTGACTATCTAATTTTTTTTTCTCAGGTCTGATATATCTAGACATGTATTTTAAAGACAACATGATGTGATTTGAGATAGATCTGGCTGCTATTTCTAGAAGGTTGAGTGACTACATAAAGGCTTCCTTCCTTGGAAGATATATCTTACAGCTGTAAAGCAAGCAACAGTAGCACATTAAGATTGATAAGTGTTCTATTAGATTTACTTGTGTTGAAGAGGCAGTAAGGAAACCATTCCAAGTGTGTATATTTTTTAATTATTACTTAGAGACTAAGATCTTCAGTAGCAGTTCCCCAATTACCTAAAGGGTTACTAATCATAGAAGTATTAATATATAATCAATTCATTATACTTACTCAATACAAAATATATCATTGAATCTAGTACAAAAAAATCAATTTTATTGCTTGGTTACATTACGTGTGTTTTGTTCTGTATGAGATGAGAAGTAATCAGAAGGCTTAGTAAAATTACTATTGCTGGACAGATAATAGCTTCATATTTGACATAGTACTCTCTTAGGGCCTATTCATAATAGCCTGCAAGCTTTTACAAATTTTTAAAAATATAAAGAATAAAAAAATATTTAAGTTCCTATCATGTTTACTTGATATGTGAGACATTTTTTTTTTTTCTGTCCTAAGAGTCATAAAGCTGAAACAAATGTCCTTGGTGTTTATTAGAACTACTGCTGTTTACATTTTACATTCAGAACTTTATTTTCTAGTAAACAATTCCTATATCAACGGTCTTAATTTCATATCTCCTAATAAGGCCCTGTCTCATAAACATGCTTTTCTACTTGTTATTTTTCCGGGTAATGACATGCTCAAAATTTTGAGGTATGACCAGATTGATATACCTGGTGGCAGCTAAGAGTTCTTCCTTTAGACATGAGTCATCTCTGCCAGAGAATGTTGCTGCTATTGCTATGAGGGCTGTTGTCTAGTAAGGGCCATCCAAAACATCCACCATTGTATTTCAGTGAGTGATTTGTGTGTGCAGATCATTCAGCATAATCGCACGGCCTCTTTTACCATGCGTACCAGACTATTTCCAATACAAATTTTGATAAAGCAAATGGAGGTTGGTCAAATGTTATGACTAGGATTTGTTCTGAATTCAGAAATTTGACAGTTTGTCTCTGAACATTCATGCCATGTTTGACAAAGGGGCAAAATTCTTGTAGAACAGAGGAAGATTGCACTTAAATTTTATGCCAGACATTTTGTAGGTATGATGGACAATCCATGAGGTGATATCTCCACTGCTGAAGATTTTTTCTTTAAAAATAGCAATGCATACTCTACCCAGCTGTGTTCCCATGCTCTGGCTTGATCTATGCAGCTCTTGAGTAGAAATATGTCACATTTTGGCACTGTGACAACAATTGTCTTCAAAATAACATTTTTGAGAAGAGATTATTTCACAATTTGATGGTATTGCAATTGATAGTCTGCTCACATTACCTTCAAACAGGAAAAGGCTGATTCTGTTACTATGGAAAGATGTTAATTCTGTCATAAGATAGGGAAAGGTTACCTCATGCTCTAGAATGTGTCTGGTCTTTATAGTTTGATATTTTTGCATTCTTAATAATGTTGAGGGAGTTTAGCTTGTCTTGATCTTTCAAACTGGAGCCATTCAAGATCACGAAAATAAAAGATTTGATGTTTTAGGAGGGTGATCCTTCTTGATCTTCATTTTGACAATAACCAGTGAATTTGATGTCTTTACTGCTAAAGATATATTTCCTTACAATTGTGGCAGCTTTGGTTTGGGATGAGAGTATCTTCTGAGTAATCTCAAATTTTCAGTTCATCATTAAGCATATTTCTCATGGTTCAATTCCTTAGTACATGTCACTTCAAAGAATGGATCTTAGACAGCTTGAAGAAGAGAGTTCTAGAGTTCACAAATTTCTCAATGTAGCTGATCAGTTCTTCAAATGCCCAAAACTCATTCATTATCTTATTTGTGTTTTCAGATATTTGGCTCTGCTTACAAGTCAGATTACAGTACAAATTTCTCAACTTGATGAGACACATCAAATAGCATTTAGCTCCAATGCAATTAGATCTTCTCTAAGTATTCTCAGTTAAAAGCTGGTATTGTTTTGCTCTGTGATCCTGTCTTGAATGTTTTTTTACTTGCATCAATGTTGAAACTTTGTGGAGAACAGTTTCTTCATTTTCTTTCTTGTTTTGTGCTTACTGGGCTTTTTCTTTCTATGGTTAGGTTTGTGCTCTTTCTTTTTCTTTGCCTTTGTTAACTTAAAATTGTATTTCAAAAGGCAAGACTTGTGTCAGGAAGCAGAATGAGAAGCAAAATAGTCAACACTTTCATTGCTGTTGGAGTACAGTTCTGTGGAAAGATCATCATCTGGAACTGATCTATGTTGGAAAAGAATGGTGTGTAGGCATGTTTTCTCACAATTTAGGGCTCTGCAAGAGACGCTTCAAGGGTCCAGTAGTGCTTTACTGGTAAATCACATAATGATCCCAGTTCAATACCACATTGTCACACTAAAAATATGGGAATGCTATTGATATGTTGGTACATGGTTGAGAATTGTATTTTTAGCCAGGGAATTTAAAAAAAAAACTTCAGTATCAAATAAATGGCATATTGAATTAAAAAAATGTGTATTCACAATTCATTATTTTAAATATGTTCTGCAATTTCATGTATCTTCAACCAGACTGATCTTATGATTTGTATGGCTGGAGAAATATGCTATTCTTCATAGATGTCAGCCATTTTGTATTTCAGTGTTTTGCATGCATATTTTTAAACATTCTTAACTTAATATTGATTAGACTTTCATGACTAATATGATACTTTTATCAACCAATTAATTGGACTTTTTAAATATAACATTAAGTTACCTGACTAAAGATTATATTTTATGGTGACAGCTCTAAAGAATCTGACTTGAGAGTAATAGTAAATACATAGATGTATTGAAAAATCATTGCCATTTTATCCAGCAGCTACTGGAAGACTGGTTTTGGTTGTGTCCATATTTGTTTCCGGAATTTATAGGAAAGCTACTGGCCGAGCTAAAAATGCTGTCATAGCTTGTATAAATTCTTACCTGATTGTCTCCATGACAACTATGTCAGGTTTGATTAACTTTGTTTTGTTGTTAGGGTATTGATTTCTGTGAAACCTGCTTAAATAAAAATCCTGTGAAGATATATTATTTCAGGAGGAACTTCAAAGTCACAGACAATAATTTTCACATGGGTGTTCCTTCAAATATAATATGACTGCAGCTGACAACCTCAAGAAGGGGTTGCATTTAACATCCTCAGTGCTTTACTAACTGGAACATTCATTTCACAGCTGTGAGCAGATACTGGTTTTATTTAACCACATTCCACTCATTTCTGTACAGGATTCCCACCAATACTTTTAACAAACACGAACCATTTTGTATTGGTCTCAACACTAGTACAGTAGAAATAGCACAAGAGTGAGAAATATATCTTTAGCTAGAAAATTACAAAAAGAAAGAAAGCTTTAACTCTTTAACGTTTAAACTAGCTATATCAGTTCCAAATAGTCTACCTCTTTTATGTTTAAACCAGCCACATCTATCCTCTCACACCTACCCAACAATGCCAAGAAAATTACGGTGAAGCTGCATAATAGTGGTGTCAGACATGGCATGCAGACCATCATATAACTTGTTTTATTCTTCTCTATTGCTTTATTTTGACATGTGCATTGCACTTTTGTATATTGCAGCATTTTACGAATTCAGTGTATACATGCACATTGAGTGTTCATACTTCTCTTTCTGGTTTCTTCTCAAAACTGTTTATAGATCACAACCATCTCATGAACGTGTTCGTGAGGAGCACTTTGCACTTAAATGGTTGTGAAATAAACAATCACATCACTGAAATCTAAAAGCTACTAAATAATGCATGATTAATTTAACACAACGTGAATAAATAAGCATTACATTTGACAGAGTAATCTGAATGTTAAAGGGTTAATATTGCCAAGACAGTGAATCAGATCAAAATTGTCTTTTGAATAGCAAAACAGTTCAAAAACAATTCCTTTCCTTCAGTGTGATCTTCAATTTAATGTATCTTTAACCAAGTTGATCTTAGAACTTTGGCAATGAGTGTTGTGGTGGTTGTGTGAAATGCGATGTGGTTTGAGACCTGATAATCTAATGTGTTTTGATTAAAATAAGACAGGATGAACATCAGTAAGAAAATGCAAAGGCAAGTTAAAATTGACCCGGCTGAAATGTTTATTACCATCGCTAAAGTGAAATACAGCAAACTGGTAGGACATTAATAATTGTCAGTACATTACAGAGATTCAAATGCTTATAGAAGTTGAAGATGAAAGGTTAGAAAAATGTGAAGCATAGCATCAAGGATTCTGGTTACAATTCTGTTCTTGCTGAAGCTGCAAAGTGAATACACTGCTCTCATTGTCAGAGATCCAAAACTTACTCATAGCAAATTCACTTCCCTCTGAAATTAGCAGGAAAAATCGTCCCTTAAATAATTGATGTAGGGATGCTAGGTTAGTTCATCATATTAAGGGGTGATAGTTCAAGTAAAGCTAAATGGAATGGACCATCACATGATGAGCCAAAAATAGGTAGCTAAAAGTAAAAAGCCATAATGTGGGTAGCTAAAGGTCAAGAGCAATCATGCTTCTACTACACCTATCCTCTTACCAGAGAAATGACCGTGAGAGTAAGAAGCAAAAACCAGAAAAAATGTAGCAAGGAGAAAAAAATATACAACAAATGTTAACAAAAATGTACATGAAATTAAAAAAAAAAAGCATGAGCATAAAAGTGGCCAATAAAAATGAACAATACATTAAAATATAACCAAAAATTCTTATTGATGGCTGAAAATGTTAATAATAGTTCAAGATAAGGGTCTTTAGAAGATTGCTGTTACAACAAAATCAAGAAAGCACGTTAAAAAGCAATGACAGAAAATAGTGGGTACCAAACAGTCAAAGATTTTTGAAATTTCAATTTTAACTTCAGTATTCCTTCAAAAATAACATGAGTGCAGCTGACAACCTCAGGAAAGAGTTTCATCTAACATTCTCAATGCTATACAAGCTGGGACATTCATTTCACAGCAGTGAGCAGATACTGGTTTCATTTAACCACTTTCTACTCATTTCTATACAACTAATGAGGCTAGAAAAATGCTATGTTCATAAATGTTGGCCATCTTGAGCATTGGTGTACATCATCATCATCATCGTTTAACGTCCGCCTTCTATGCTAGCATGGGTTGGACGACTTGACTGAGGACCGGTGAAACCGGATGGCAACACCAGGCTCCAGTCTGATTTGGCAGAGTTTCTACAGCTGGATGCCCTTCCTAACGCCAACCACTCAGAGAGTGTAGTGGGTGCTTTTACGTGTCACCCGCACGAAAACGGCCACGCTCGAAATGGTGTCTTTTATGTGCC
>NC_068981.1:101313166-101316581 GCF_001194135.2 Octopus bimaculoides
GCTACACTTTCAGCGCACCCACCCCCACTACTAACTTGGTCGCCCAGATAGCGGAAGCTATCGACTACCTCTAGTTTTTCACCCTGGAATGAGATAGAAGTTGTTTCCTGTTTGTTTGCAGTCTTTATTGCACCTGAACATCTGCCACAAACAAAAACTAACTTGCTAGTTAACCTGCCTTTGATGTTGCTGCACCTCTTATGTGTCCATAGCTTGCACCGGGTACATCTTATAGAGTTACTACCTACTCCTTTTCTGTGTGTGTTTTTTTTTTTTTTTTGACATAGATATTTTGAAAAACTCTGGAGGGTCCTTAACCTAACATTGATTGGCCCTAAGTGAGCTTCATAGCTAAAATGGTATGTTTATCCACTGAGCGACAGTACTCTTAAATATAGCTCTTAACCACCTGACTAGAGTTATTAACTGTATGATGGCAGCTGTAAAAAGTCAGCTGCATGATTATTTCTATATATATATATATACACACACACACAATCATCATCATCATCGTTTAACGCCCACTTTCCATGCTAGCATGGGTTGGACAATTTGACTGAGGACTGGTGAACCAGATGGTTGCACAAGGCTCCAATCTGATCTGACAGAGTTTCTACAGCTGGATGCCCTTCCTCACGCCAACCACTCTGAGAGTGTAGTGGGTGCTTTCACGTGCCGCCAGCACAAGGGCCAATCAGGCGGTACTGGCAACGGCCACACTCATAGTGGTGTTTTTTACGTGCCACCTGCACAGGAGCCAGTCCAGCGGCACTGGCAACAATCTCACTCGAATGCTTTTTCACGTGCCAGCAGCACAAGTGCCAGGAAGGCGATGCTGGTAATGATCATGCTCAAATGGTGCTATTTACGTGCCACTGGCACGGAAGCCAGACAGCTGCTCTGGCAATGATCACGCTCGGACGGTGCTGTTAGTGATCCACTGGCACAAGTGCCAGTCATCGAATTTGGTTCAGCTACGATTTCGGTGCCACTGGCACAGAAGCCAGACAGCTACTCTGGCAATGATCACGCTCGGACGGTGCTGTTAGCGCTCCACTGGCACAGGTGCCAGTCATTGAATTTGGTTCAATTACGATTTCGGTATTTATATAAATAAATAAAAACAGTTGTTTGCAATGTTATAACATTTTCCATAAAGGAAAATTATAGTTGACTAAAGGTATGTGTGTGTATCCATATATGCATACATCTGTGCATATATATGCATGTATATGTTTTTTGTTTTGCGTGTGAGAAAAGGATTGTCCTTTATTCAGCAATTATTGGAAAACTAGTGACCAGTCTGAATATTGCTATGGCTCATCTAAATTCTCACCTGATTGTTTCCATGATAAATATGTCTAATGTTGGTTAACCAAACTGCATTTGTTTTGTTGTTATGGTATTGACTTTTTATATGCATAAGGCTGTTTTTGTAAGGGGAGCATATAAAGTAACTGGTATTACTTTATAGACAGGGAAGATGTAAGGTAAAGTGAAGTACAATAAGATTTGAACTTCTAATGTTGAGAGGAGCCAAAATAAGTGCTGCTATGGTAATTATTCCTATGTTTTGCCACCATAGATTTTGTTTAGCCCCAGGTCATTCCTGAAGGTGTAGAATTATGGTCAGAAGCATTCCAGCCATGATCTTGTCTCTCTGCTCCATTCTAGGACTATATTATCCAATTTGTCCTTTCTGATTTATTACAGTGGGGTGTGATTTGATTGAAACTTGGTTCCTATTTCTAGCAGGTCAAGCAACCACAGAAAGGCTCTTTTTTTTTTTTGTTGTTTTTGTTGCACTCAAATTGCTAGTTATTAAGATATAATAATCATCGTCATCATCATCATTTAAGATGCATTTTCCATGTTGGCACGGGTTGGATGGTTTGACAGGAGCTGGTAAAGCCAGAAGCCATACCAAGTTCTGTTTTGGTTTGGTTTCTGCATCTGGACGTGATTAATACCAACCACTTTACAGAGTGTACTGGGTGCTTTTAAGTCAATGTGTGATTAATTTTCTTTCTTTATTACTTTGTTTTCTCCTTTTTCTAAGGTTTGAATAGTTTAATCTACATCGTATTTCCATACTTGTAATAAAACATTGGAGCTTCCACCTGGTTCTTCAATCTCTTATAAATAAACGTCCAAATCTCTCCAATTTTACATTGCCGTCTTTAAAAAAAATAAAAAGCATTGGATGATGAGCAAAACTTTTTGAAAATATGGAAATGATATGGCTTTTAATCACGGAATTACTCAATCAGAACTCATCTAGAGCTAATTAACAACAACAATGAAGTTTGGGAAAGATCAAATATTGAAATGTCTAAGATTTTTTTTTTTTTTTTTCCATTTTAGTAATCAAATAATTTGTTCATGGGTGGTGGGGCACTTCCCTGTTTCAATAGATTAAAGAATTATTCCCCTTACATTATAATCAACACAGAAACAGTGAGTGAGAAAGATAGATGTGTGGAATGTTATAATTCTATATTCTGACACAGTTTATTTCTGTTAGTGGGTTTTTCTGCTGTTAATGAGTCCTTTACAGAAATAATGCAGTAATGCTCCACTGACATAGCTAATCTAAATTCTTTTGTTACTAGTCTGTCATTGTCACAATGAATATTGTTGTGTTAGATGTGAACAGATGACTAATCCCTTTTTATCTAGTGTGTCATTTCCGAATGTGTGTGAACCTGATACAATAGAGTAAAATTTATTAATAATATTGAAGTGGCTGAGCTTTTACAGTTATCTATCCATAACTTGCTTCTCCCTCCCTCTCTCTCTCTCATGTATATATATATATATCATCATCATTTAGCATCCGTTTTCCATGCTGGTATCAGAGTTTGACTGGAACTAGTAAGCCGGAGTACTGCGCCAGGCTCCAGTCTATTTTGATTTGGTTTCTATGCCTGGATGCCTTTCCGAACATCAACCACTCCACAGAATATTCTGGATGTCTTTAATGTGTCACCAGCACTGATGCCTTTAACATTTCACCGGCACTGGTACCACCATACAGGTGTCTCACATGTGTCAACAGCACACACACACACTCACATACATATGAAGGCATGTGGCTTAATGGTTAGGGTATTTAGCTCCTGATTGTAAGGCCGGGAGTTCAATTCCCGGCTACACATTGTGTCCTTGAGCAAGACACTTTATTTCACATTGCTCCAGTTTACTCAGCGGGTAAAAATGAGTAGTACCTGTATTTCAATGGACCAAACTTGTCGCACTCTGTGTCATGCTCAATCTCCCTGGGAACTATGTTATGGGTACATGTGTCTGTAGAGTGCTCAGCCACATGCACGTTAATTTCACAGCAAGCTGTTCCGTCAATTGGATCAACTGGAACCCTCATCATCACAGCCAATGGAGTGCCAGTTATATATAT
>NC_068981.1:101316650-101327572 GCF_001194135.2 Octopus bimaculoides
TATATATATAGATATATAGATATATATTTTACATATATATGCATTGATTTATTGATAATCTCTTGAGACCAAGAAAGACGATATTTTGCAATTTCTTGCTGAACCTTTTCCTGCCCATTTTTATTTTGAAAATTATGCTTTCAAAACACCTACTACTAACTAGATTACCTAAGTAACAAATTATTAACAACTTTTGCACATTTCAGGAAATCTATTTACTGGGGCCCTTCATGCTTGCTTTTTTAGCATTTAAACTGGCCGTATTTGACCCAAATAATCTACCTGTCTTTTACACAAACTGGCCAGATCTGACCTCTCGCACCTTCCCCACAATATCATTCTAAAAATAAACACATCATTGCATTGTAATCTTTTTTCTAGAAGATACTGCACAATTAACTCAAAACCTGAATAAATATTTCGCACTCAAAAGTTTTCAGAATTGCCGATATGGCCGCCAGGGTGGCGGAGGGGTTAGTTGTAGTTAGCATAATTTCACTTACTTATGATCAGGTTTTATTAAATTTTCATTAAATAAAAATAATTTCTGTTTAGAGGGTATCACATTGAAAGCTATTAAATCTTAGGTCCAACTTTTCTCTCAAGGCACTTACGTTCTGTCGTGTATGCACACTGACATTACATATCCATCGGAGCATACTGGCTTCATTCCTTGCAAGCTTACGCATGTCCTCAGCAGTCATGGCCCATGTTTCTCTACCATGTAGCATGGCTGTTCATACGCATGTGTCATACATTCTACTTTTTACTCTGAGCAAGAGGTCCTTTGTCACCAGCAGAGGTAAGAGCTCTCTGAACTTTGCTCAGGCTATTCTTATTCTAGCAGCTACACTTTCAGAGCATCCACCCCACTACAAACTTGGTCACTAAGGTAACGGAAGCTGTCAACTACTTTTAGTTTTTCTCCCTGGAATGTGACAACTTGTTCTCGACACATTTTCAGTGTTTATTGCTCTTGTGTATTGGCCACATACAAACGCTATCTTTCCAGTTAGCTTACCTTTGATATTGCTGCACCTCTTATGTGTCCATAGCTTACACTGGGTACATCTTCTAGAGTTTCTACCTACACCTTTTCTACAGATCGAGCAGGACTATCTACCTGAAGGGATTTGTGATTTGTTTGCCTTCCTACTTACTAAGACTTTGTTTTTTGTTAGACTGACTCTAAGGCCCTTCGATTCTAGTCCTTGCTTCCACACCTGAACCTTCTCCTCTAGTCTGATAGCAACTCAGCAATTAGAGCAAGGTCATCAGCATAGAGGAGCTCCCAGGGGCATCCTGTCTTGAATTCCTCTGTTATTGCTTGGAGGACTGTGATAAATAGGAGGAAGCTGAGGACTGAACCTTGGTGGACCCCTACCTCTACCTGGAATTCTTCACTATACTCATTGCCAACCCTCAATAAACATTAAAAATCGAAAGAAAATAAACAGCTTTACAAGTTTAACTCAGTGTTTATTGAGCAAGAAAGGTGTGAAATTTAAGAATGTTAGAATATACATGTCTGTGAAGAGATATAAACAAGAATAGCAAAGATCTACTATACCTAAAGAACTGGTAATGCATACATTACAAGTGTTTTATGAAGAGAACATAAGATTGCTGCATAATTCAACATGAATGTGAAATGACATTAAACATTGTGTAAGGTAAATGAAGGTTTCTGTAGGAACGCTAAGTCATATTCACTTAGTGAGTTTACATGCTCAAGGATGAATTATGATGTCATTGGCGTTAGATGCAGTAAAATATGGCTTGGACCATGATTACCAGCATGAACGTCAAACTTCAAAAAGTAGTTGACCATTAAATGGTTTTAGTAAATTTATACAGAAAAAGTAAGCATTATACCGTTGAGCATAAATAAAAGTCAACTTCCAGTATGAATGTTTACATTTGTACGTCATTTTTCAACAAAAATTCTAAAAAAAATTCTGGAAATGATCTACTCATGTAATTTACACACCCACTAAAGTTTATTTTTGTTTTTGCAAAAAAAAGTGCATAAATTACATTGGTTTTTATGGTATAGTGAACACAGTTGTTTTCCTGATAGTAGCAGGATGCTGTCCACTTTCTTTTGTCACAAAACTTTAGTCTTTTGCTAAGTTTAGTTTAAGACTTTTCAGTTCCAGGCTTTACTTTCATATCTAAAATTTTCATCTTCAAATCTCCTACAGGTTTCACTATAAGATCCAAGTCACCTGCAAATAGGAGTTCCCACAGTCAGCCAGTCTTAAACTCCTTCATGATTGATTCATTAGGAATTTGTAATCAGTGACACTCAACTAATTATTTCACAAGTTGCAATATGAAATAAGTAAATGAATAACTTTATTGACTTATAATAAACGAGAACAGTAGAAACTAGGTCATATGCCAGGTGTAACCACAAGAGGAATTGAACTTGGCACAACCAGCTGACAAACTGCTTATTGATTTTACAGTGCAACTTCCTATATTAACAAAAAATTCTTCCTACCTTGCAGTAAATATTTTAAGCTAAACAAACTGAACAATTTGAGAGGTCAACCGTCATGCCAAGGGTTATGGACAGCTGACCTCATAATTTTCCTGTTCTCTTTCCACTCAGCAATCTACACACTTAGACTATAAGCACACACACACGTACACAATTCAGATATATTAATTTATACTTCAGTATCTTACATTGACTTGAAAAATTAAGCTGATGTTAGTACAAGGATTACTGATTGAGTTATAGGAAAACATATGTACTATATCTTTAACTGATATTTTTTCAAGTTTCCACTGTTTCAGAAATTTTATTTCATTGTTGTACATTTTCCTTTCTTACACTATATATCCTTTATTTTTTACTTATTTCAGTCATTGGGCTGTGACCATGCTGGGGCACCGCTTTAAAGGGTTCAGTCAAAAAGTTGAACCCAGAATTTAAGTCTGGTACTTATTCCATTTCTCTCTTTTGCCAAACCGCTATGTTTCAAGGAAGCAAACAAACCAACACTATTTGTCAAGTAGTAAGGAAGAAAGAACACACACATACACAAACAGTGGGCTTCCTTACAGTATCTGTCTGCTACATTCATTCACATAACATTGGTTAGTACAGAACTATAGTAGAAGACACTTGCTCAAGATGCCACACAGTGGGACTGATTCTAAAACCACATGGTTGCATAGCGAGCTTTTTTAACCTCACAACCATGCCTGCACCTATATGTTCAGTCATTCTTAAAACTTTTGTTTCTCATTAAGACATTCAGATCTTCCTCAAATATATGTAGGAACTTAAAGATGCATCTTCTAGGTTTAAATTTGTGAATTTGTGAAGTCTGGTGTTACTTTTGGATACACTTTTAATCTTGTATCTACTGTAGATCCTCAGAACTTTACTCAAACTATCCTGTGCACAAGGTAGACAGTACAATAAAATTTAATCTATTTGTGGTTAAGCGGGTATCTAGGGATGGGGATTTATTGTTCCTTGTTTCTTCTGTGTAAACATATATATGTTGGTACAGGTTGTTTTCTTGCCTAACATTATGAAGTGTCTTCTCTATGTTAATAAATGCAAAATAGAATTATTGGAAACACAAGTACTTTCACACACATGTATATACATGGCAGGAACTTCCGCCTACCAAATTCCATCACAAACTTTGTTTAGCCTGAGACTATAGCAGAAGACATTTGTCCAAGGTGCCATGCAGTGGGACTGAACCTGAAATCATGTGGTTGAGGAGCAAGCTTCCTAATCACACAGCCATTCTCGTTAGTGCTTATCCTCCATTACTGCATGACAGCTGATATTGGTTTGTTTACATCCCCATATCTTAGTGGTTCAACAAAAGAGATTGATCGAATAAATACCAGACTTAAAAGTAAGTGCTGAGATTGATTTGTTCAACTAAACACTTCAAGTCAGTGCCCCAGGTGGTTGCAGTCCAGTGATTGAAACAAGTAAAAGATAAGACACACACACACACACACACACACACACACACACTCTCTACTGCCTCTATTATTACTGCTGTTCCTAACCTTTTCCCATTGTAACCCATTTTGACAAATCAGTAATTTTCCACAACCTCTTTTTTTTTTCAATCTTCCAATGGAGCACAATATTTGATACAACGGTGGAGGTAAATGTTGTTGTCACTATGCCTCTGGTTTATTGCATGACATAATAGTGCTCAGTTCTTGTGACTTCATGGCACATGGGAGATTAAACTAAAAAAACACTGATGCACATCACCTGGAAATTTTTACAAGAAAAACTGTTTTAAAGTTAAAGATTTAGAAAAATATGAGGTGGTATCAAAAAGCTCCTGTACTAGTTCTGTAGCATACCAACGGATATCAGCACACGGTTGCATGTGCATTGAGAGCTAACAGTGATCTTCATGCAGCAGTGTGCCAAGTGACATTGGTGTGTTTGCTGCACAAGTTGTATAATTTGTGTTTTTGTGATCACATGTATGCTGTAGTTTGCGATTTTTGTCATGGATGAACAGGAAGTTGGAACAAAGAGCCAACATGAAATTTTGCATTAAGCCTGGGAAGTCTGCTACAGACACATTGAGCATGCTTCGGCAAGCTTATGGTGACAAGGCAATGGGTCATGCGCAATGTTCTAAATGGCATGGGTGCTTCAAAAGTGGAAAAACATCTCTCATTGTTTTTTTTTTTGTTTTTTTTCGACATCCACGGTATTTTGCATCAAGAATTCGTCCCCCCAAGACCAGACCATCAATCAAGAGTTCTACTGTGACATTTTGAAGCGTTTGAGGGAGGACATTCAGCTAAAGTAACCAAATTTGTGGAGCGCAAAGAATTGAATTCTTCATGACAACAATGCACCCTGTCTCTGAGCTCTCCTCACTTGTGAGTTTCTTGCCAAAAACATTGTATCACTCCCACACCCACCCTATTCACCAGATTTAGCACCTGCAGACTTCAATTTCTTCCCCAAGATGAAAATGCAGCTCAAAGGTTGCCATTTTAAAACCATTGTCAAGATCCAGAGCGAATCAGTCTTTGACTTGCTTACAGAAAATGACTTCCAGACTGGATTCCAAAAATGGCAGGAATACTGTGACTGGTGTATTGCTGTGCAAGGGGACTATTTCAAAAGTGCTGTTAAAACTTAGGTAAATAAGTTATTTTTATTAAACATAACTGGTTTGGGAACTTTTTGATACCACCTCATATAGCAAACTATTAATAAACTTATATTATTAATCATTTTTGTGTATAACAAAATTATAACATATTTTTCAAGATACTGAAGCTTTAAAATGTAAATCCTTTACTTATATTTTTGAAAAAATCTATGATACATTGAGAACCACTGATTATAATATACTCAAATCAGGTGTGAGGGCATGTGCCATTGCAGCATGTTGTTGCATTCACCATTTGTCAGTATATTCTTGGGTCTTCATGGGTGATTTGTGAAGCGGTTCCAGTCAGTCCCCATTTTTGCAAGATATTTCCTCATCTGCCGTGGCTATGTGGCGTGTGGTTAACCCAGCCAAATCCTCAGTCAAGAGAACATGCTAAGCACAGTCTGACTAGGAAAATCAAGCAATATAGCTAAAAAATCTTGAGCTGGTGATCCAAAATCATACAAGTAACAGGATGCATCCCAATTTCTGAGTAGTCATTGGTTGGATACGAAATCCAACCTATGGTAAACCCATAATCCCCCGAAGTGTCCTGGTACCAGAGGAGTTCAAGTGGTTCCTAGGGGCCCTGGACAGTGTCCAAGTCTCACAACAAGAAATCTCAGGGTTGCATCAATGCTCTCTGAACTTTGCCCAGGCTATTCTTATTCTAGCAGCTACATTCTCAGAGCATCCACCCCCACTACTGACTTGGTAACGGAAGCTATCAACTACTTGTAGTTTTTCCTCCTGGCATGTGACAGAAGCTGTTTTCTGCACATTTTCGGGGTTTATTGCCCCTAAGCATTTACCACACACAAAAACTATCTTCCCAGTTAGCCTTCCTTTGATATTGCTGCACCTCTTATGTGTCCATAGCTTACACCAGGTGCATCTTATGGAGTTTCTACCTACACCTTTTCTACAGATCGAGCAGGGCCATCTACCTGAAGGGATTTGTTGTCTGTCTGCCTTCCTACTCATTAGGACTTAGGTTTTTGCTACATTGATTCTAAGTCCCTTCAATTCTAGACCTTGCTTCCACAACTGAAACTTCTCTAGTTCTAATAATGACTCAGCTATTAACACAATATCATCAGCATAGAGAAGCTCCCAGGGGCATCCCGTCTTGAATTCCTCTGTTATTTCCTGGAGGGCTATGATGAATAAAACAGGGCTGCGGACTGATCCTCGGTGGACCCCTACCCCCACCCGGAATTCTTCACTGTACTTGTTGCCAACCCTCACTTTACTGACAGCATCCCTGTACATGGCTTGCACAGCTCTCATTAACCACTCATCTATCCTAGATGACCACATTGACCACTAGATAAGGGATCGGGGGACCCTGTCAGAGGCTTTCTCCATGTCAACAAAAGCCAAGTACAGAGGTTTATCTTTGGCTAGGTATTTCTCCTGCAGCTGTCTTACCAGAAATATAGCATCAGTGGTGCTTTTCCCTGGCACAAACCCAAACTGCATCTCGTCTAGACTGACTCTCTCCCCAATTAGTTGGGTTATGACCCTCTCCGTGACCTTCATTACCTGATCAAACAACTTATACCTCTATAATTATTTGTATCTAATGCATCACCTTTACTTTTGTAGCAGTTGACTATGGTGCTGCTACACCAGTTCATTGGGTATGACTCCTTCATGTATCACCTGACTGACTATACAGGTGATGACTATAGCCGACACTGCCAGATATTTTAAGCATCTCTGCAGTGTACCTGGTTACAAAAAACATTGCCCCACTACTTCTCTATATGGTCACTCAACCTGCTAGAAATGCCAGCCAAATTTTCCACCCTGTGGAAGAGGTGGACCCAAGAAGACATGGGATGAGGTGGCTAAGCATGATCTTCAGCTGTTGAATCTCATGGAAGCAATAACAAGTAATCGAGATCTTTGGTGATTTGCTGTGCTTGAGAAGACACATCAAGCCAAGTGAAATCTTAGTCATGGCCAGTGCCAGTGACACATAAGACCCCACTACACTCTTGGATTTTTTGGCATTAGGAAGAGCATCCAGTCATAGAAACCAAGCCAAATTAGACTAGAGCCTGATGCAGTTTACTAGTTCCAGTCAAACTGTCTAACCCATGCCAGCATGGAAAAGTTGCTAAATGATGATGATGATGATATCTAAAATTACAACAGCCCAAAGAAGAAGAGACAGTTTGGTCATAGCTAGAATGTTTTTAATCATTGATCTACTCCATCGAGGCTGACTAGGCTCTAAACTACAACACCACCATGCAGATATTACATGCTAACTCTGTACTTCAGTAAAGAGGGTGAGCTATATCTTCCTGGAGTACAATGCAGTACTTGTTGCTAAATATGAACTAAATATGACTTCAGCTTATCTAGACTAATAATTGTGGTTGCCAGCATTATCCTTTCACTTTTAACTTGGAACTCTCTAATTAAAATAATAATTGTATCGTTAAAAAGCTCTCATCTGAAGGAAAATAACACATTCTTTATTATTAAAACATTCTAATTTAAATCTGAGAAATGGTTTTAATATAAAAGCCTAAGCAATTGGTATTAAATTTTGAAAGGAAAAGTTATTTTTATTGTTGTTGTTTTTGGTATTAGTATTATTTCTTCCATATCTTCATTGGCTAGAGATTACTTAAGTCATTAAGATATAAAAATAACATCAGTTATCTTGAAAGATAAATGTGACAGTTTGCTATCTGTACTGAATTATTTTGGTTTATTGCTGTTCTTTCCATATAGCCACTTGTAATGTTTGTTATACTGGATTTTACACAAGTAGAATCAGTAGAAGTGATTTCTCAATTTATGAAATTCTAAGATAATCAGAAGTAAAGATTAGTATATATATATATATATATATATATATATATATATATATATATATATATATATATATATATATTCAAAATGTATTTTATCTATAAACTTAATATTATGATGACTTGGTAATATAAGTAATGTTTTAAATAGACATACATCAGTTCATGTACCATGTGGAGAGGTAAGTGCTGATGTTTTGAGCAGGGCCTTCTGTTTTATATCACAATTTATCTTTAGTTCTTGTTGACTCAGACCATTCCTAGTTTTCTCAGATGCTGCTGTTGTTTTGTTTTTGTTGTAGATGCACAGCATAGATTGGTAGATTGTCCCACGTAAATGTAGTGTTAGGAAAGATTTCCAGCACTGCAGCCTCACTCTTCCCTATCCACTCTAGCAACTTACCCGACAACATCTCATCTCTTTTTCATTGTCCTGTATACTGTATCATCATTTCTATTCTGTTGCTCCACACTTTCAGACATCCCCTACTCCACCCGCTTCTAGCTTCTCTGTCCCACTCATTGCTACCCATTTTATACCTTGAAGGTCCACCCTGACATCTCATCACAACTATTTTTTTTATCAGTGTCTAGCTTCACCTGATCACCCCCACCCTCTCTTCTAAAATGTGAGTAGTCATGTAGTTAGTTCCTCTACAGCAAGAAACCTGTTTGGCTCTGGCCCTTTTCTCTCATACTTCACCCTTCTCTACTCATTCTCTTACCATAACATTATCACCACCCCATCCTAGGGTTCATAGTTTTGTAAGCTGCATGGCAACCTAGTGCTGGTAGTACAAAAAAGGCACCCAGTACATGCTGTAAAGACGTCGTTTGGGTTTGGGAAGAGCATCCAACCATAGAAACCATGCCAAACAACAATAGAAATTAACCTAAAAGAGAATATAGCCTGTCAATAATCCTTCTTTATATTTCCTTTCCTTCTGATATGTATTATGATTTTTTGCTTTTTAATATATTTTAACTTCATTCTTAATGCTCTTTGTTAGATGCTAATAGCTTGTATCAGATTTTCCCCACTCAACTTATTGATTTAAAGAATCACCCAAGTACAAACTGTAGCAGAGGGTGAAGAGAGACCACTATACAGTGACCCTAATTAAGATTAAAATGCCATGCATTATGTTTCATATTTGTTTTGTTTTGATTTTTTGATTTTTTTATATATATACACACCCAAACCTGGCTTTTGGCTAAGAAGCTTGCTTTGCAGCCACATGATTTCGGGATCAGTCTTACTGTGGAGCACCTTGAGCAAGTAACTTCTACTTCAACTCTGTGAGTGAAATCAGTAGATGGAAACTGTAGAAGCCTGCCGTGTGTGTGTATTTAAGTACTAGGACTGATTTATTGGACTAAACCTTTCAAGGCAGTGCTCCAGTATGGTTGCAGCCTAATGTCTGAAACGAATAAAAGATACAATTAGATACCTGTCCTGTCACTAATCACTTCACAGCATGGTCTGAGTACATTTTATATCTTGCTACTGGCATTAGAGATGCTGACTGGCAAGACTGAAATCCTCTCCATCCTGTCATCAGTTCTATTCAGAGTTTTTACATGTGCAGCTTCCAGTACTTACAGTGTTTTTTTGTTGTTGTTTTTTTTCTTTCTTTTTTTACCCCTAAAGAAATTGTTAGAATCAGTGTTTGTCTTGCTAGAAGACGATTATGCTGAGCCATTCTCTTCAGAAATATATAGCCACCATTTAAATTCTCTTTATAAAGCTGTGAATATGCTATACTTAATTGTTGTCGAATAACTTGTTAGCTACTTCTACAGTAGACCTTTGTCATTAATATAGCTTATAGGATAAATCATTTTATTGAAATTTCTTGTTCTGTTTTATTCTACATGTGTTTGTGTGTGAGTATGTAATATTGTTTACATTTTATCTATGAAAGTATTGATTCTGAAACTGTGGACTTTTATGTGGATGTTTGAAACTGGTGTTTCACTATTGAATGCAAAGTCCTTTAATCATGAAGTGAATTGAGAACTGTGTTAAGATTTATGATTCAAAAGAAGTTCACACTAAAGATATTTGAAAAATTTCCCAATGGTATTTCCTTGTGAATGAAGACCATAGTTAAGTCCAGACTACCATACGTTAAATAAAGGCCTATGGAATTTGGAGATGGAAATGTTTCTGTTGAATAGACAAGTGTTTCTGAAGCACTCTTTCAAGCTGAATCCAGATATACTGTTTGTTTTCACCAATCATGTCACCAATCATATACACGCTATTTGATTTTCTCAAAAAATGTTGTTTTCCTTGATTTTATGTCCTAGTCTGACTTTGGAACAGTGGGCCAAAGTGTAAAAAATGCTTCATTGTCACCCTTTGCTTGTATAAAGTATAGTAAAATCATGAATATATCTGATTTTGTGCATAGATAATTTAATTATAGTAAGATTTCAGCCAGAAATGGGGATTTTTTTTACCTGTGATGAGAAAATACAAAAAGAGGCCCAGGATTGTTTTGTTCTATTGATACAGAATTAAACAACGAAATCTGCAAATTATATGCATACTAGCAGTATAAACCGACCTTGTCCAGGTGTGACTTATTATGCCATCTACGATAAGTCTTGCTAGCTGAAAATCAACTAAAAAAGAAAGCCTTACAACGAAAAAACCCTTATGATGTAAATATGTTCATAATTCAAAAGACAATGAAATTAATAGGGAAAGTCTGAAAGCTGTTTTGCGTAAAATTATTAAGCATACGTAAATTTCATCCGTGTAATTGGCTATAGAAATGCTTGTGCAAAACAACTTTTTGCGCTGCCCTGATTATACATAGCAGGGTAATCCCTTTTCACAGGAGCTAGGATGGCAATTTGTGATGAAGCAATTGCTGGCGATCTGTTGCCAAACAGTTTTGCCAGAATT
>NC_068981.1:101328506-101330271 GCF_001194135.2 Octopus bimaculoides
TCTATGTTATGAAAAATAGGTAAAGAACACTGAGATGAAAGTTTAATCTATGACGTTGTATGTATCACTTTCTCTCTCTCTCCCTCTCCAACTCTATATTTTTATGTTGAGCGCGTGTGTAAGAATGGCGTTCCAGGTAGAAGGGATGAAATATAAAAGTTGCTAGAAACAACAGCCAAATCTCCCTTAAATCACGCAAAGTAAAGGGAATTTTAAAAATCTAATTACTACACTGGAAAGTTCACATCGAGAAAATTCCATTGATGTAAAAAATTTTACGAAAAAGTGGAAAATGTGGATTTCTATAAACATTCAAAAAGGCTTCACACAAACACACAACTTCAGATTTATATATTAAGATAACATGATATCCTCCCAAAAATTGTCAAATGTCATTATAAAGGAAGAAATCCCTGTTTCTTAGACATCCTTGAAATGTTTTAACAGTGGGTAGTCCTTATTATATTCCAACAGTAATCAGCGATCATATTCACATCCATGTCCCTTGGTATCTCTCCTCTATTACCCTCATATTTTGGTGGAATCTTCTCCATGTTTATCACTGATGTTGCTCAAATTCCGTGGAAATTGATCCAAGTGACTGAACAAAAGATGTATCTTGATGCTCATTTTGCATCCCAGAGAATGAAAAGACCAGATCATTTTTTACAACAATTTTGTTGTAATTGGCTGTTTTGTTGTTGCCAAGAGACCACTCAAACTAAAGTGTTCATATTTAACCCTTTAGCACTTACACTGACCATGTCCACACCATATATTCATTCCATCTGTTTTATGTTCAAACCAGTCAGATCTGGCTTCTTGCACCTACCCAACAATGTCATTCTAAAAATAATCACATCATTGAAATCTTGAAGCTACAAGATAATGCTTGATTAATTCAATATAACATGAATAAATAAGCATTACATTTGACATAGTAATTTGACCAAAATTTTCTAACATGATTGAAAATTTATTGAAAAGTACAAGCTGTCTGCTCATTAAATGTAGTCACAAAAGAGTTAAATATAACAGGTTTTATTTATTCATTTATTTATCTTCTAATATACCTAAGAACATAAATATCAAAATATTGAAAGACAATTCTTTAGTTTATTCTTTGAATTAAATATTCATGACTTCTGTGCTTGCTAATAACTGGTATACAGGTTTTATCTGAGGCTGTGTTTGATTTAGAACTGATAAGGAAATGTTTTGCTGTTTTAATTCATCAGATTTTTGCAAGCTTTCTTAGTTTTGCTTTTTAAGAAATTATGAAATGAAGTCTTAATTCATAGCAAATATATTCAAATCTTATCACATGGATCACATCAAAATACTGTATCTGCAGACCACATGATGGTAGCATCTATCTTCTACCTAGCTGAAGATAGATGCAATTACTGCAATTGCTAAATACTACTACTCTTACTATTATTACTACTGCTGAAAAGTTGATAGTGGTTTTAAGTGTATTTTCCTGCAATCAGCTGCTCCCATATACCCTTTTGAAGGCAGTGCCCCAGCAATGTGTTAACTATTAATGATTAAGAAAAGCTAAAGAACACTAACATGGAGCCATATATGTCATAAAAAATAATAATAAATTTTAAATAAATAGCAAAAGAAAAATGGTTGGTAATCAGTATGTGAATTAGTGAAGTTACAGATTTAAGATATTTAAACCAGCTCTAGGGCTGGTTGGCTGACTCTCGCTCTCTCTCTCTCTCTCTCTCTCTCTCTCTCTCTGTCTCTCTCTCTC
>NC_068981.1:101330281-101352349 GCF_001194135.2 Octopus bimaculoides
CTCTCTCTCTCTGTCTCTCTCTCTCTCTGTCTCTCTCTCTCTCTCTCTCTCTGCATTTGGTTTTGGATTATTTTATCTGTTCATTATTCTAAAATTACTCAATACCTAGCTGATTATGTAGTTTTCTTTTTTACTTTGTTCCATAAATAGAATTTCCCAAACAATCTTCAGCATCAATGCCTTAAGTATAATAGAAGACATTAAATATTATACAGCTGCTAATTCACATGAGCTTACACACTTTAACTTGCTTGTTACATTTTCTAAATGCTTTGAGATGTCCTATCTGCATGAGAACACATTTACCAATATTAGGCTTCTTAAATGGCATGTTGCAGTTAAACCGATTGTATGCTGCTCTAAGGTCTGTAAAACTATTCCAGAAGGCAGCAAATGCTCCATTATTCTTTAGAACTTATGTTGAACATTTATTGATCTGTTTTGTACTCCAAACTTTATTGGTTTGTTTCTATCTTCTACCTCAGTTTGAGCATAGATAATAGCAATTCATAGCTGTGCAAGACATTTTTGTTTAATGTCTTCCTGCATAAGTTCAAATTAGCCACTTACCATAAACTCCATTTTATGAGCTGTTTAAATTTTAAATGCCTGTAGACTTTTTCAAAGAACTCAGTTATTTAAGTGTGCTGTTTGATTTGAATAGTAGCATATAGAGTATTTATGTCCTAGTTGCTTCTGAGGTGGGCTGTTTTAGAGTACTTTTCCTTTTAAGCTAGCTTTAGTGAGTCTGAAAATAAGTTTCAATCTCGTCACCAAAGAGCTGTAAATGGCCGAGTGGTAAGGTACCAGACAAGTGGTCAGTTTCATATCCTTTACTGACACTACATTGGGGATATGGCCAAGGCATTTAACAAACAACAACCAAGTCCACATAACTTTAAGTATATAGGTATTTTAGTCTCTAATTCATTACTGTAAGCAGTAACAACATGTTAGAATTAACAAGTATTTTGCTAGCTTGCAGTACTTTCAGTTTATGTTGTGAGGAAAAGTTACCTCTCACTGACCAATCTCCTATTCAGGATAACTGAGATAAAGACCAACTCTATGGTATTTAATATTTATCTAACAACCATCACAGTGAAAACAAATTAGCATTACCATAATGAAATGCCTACTTGAAAAATTATGAATTTTGAAAGTTCTAAGAACAACATTTAGTATTTCAATTCACCTAACTATGCAGAACTAGTACCAGATCTTCTTTATTACCTACAGTAAGCTTGCTTGATTTTTATCTAGGTGACTCATTTCTTACTGAGCACTACAGAATCCAGAATTGTTTTATGGCAACTTGTATAGACATTTTTCTTCCGTTGCTGGCTTTCATTGTTTACTTCCTGTATCTTGTCACTTTTGTGTGTCATCTGATTCATAAACTTTTGTCTTTGTGTGTGTTTAAACCTTTAGCATTTAAACTGACCATATCCTGCCTCTTTTATGTTCAGACTGACCATATCCAACATCTCACACCTACACTACAATGTCATAGTAAAAATAAGCCATCACATCATTGAAATCTTGAAGCCTCAAGATAATGCATGATTAATTCAAAACAGTATGAATAAATAAGCATTATTATTTGACTGTAATCTGAGTGCTAAAGGATTAAGTTGAAATGGATTTCCTTGTTCATTGAATAAGCGTGTTAAAAGTATTCTTCAAACTATTCTTTCAGTCATGCACTTGTAGAGTATTTTTGAAGATACAGTAATGGTATTTGTGCATTACTTCAGTTGATATTCCTAAAGTAATCTATAACCTTTATGGCTCCTATGAGAGCCCAGTCTTGGGAAAGAGAATAGTCACATGTTTTTGTTACATTTTCATAATTAACTAGAATCTGGAGTATTGCATAAAGACATTTTTAGCATCACTTTCTCCCATAGTTACATTTCTTCTGTTGAAACAATGACATTTCACTTCTAATTTTTAATTTATTGATGACGATTGCAAGGAGTTATCAAGTAGAGGTAACCAATCAAAAGTTTGAAAGTAACTTTTGCTTCAAACATGCGAGATATCTTGCACTTTAGTTCCATTTACATTCATCCTGCATACTGTTCTCTGCAGTACATAGAGTGAATGTTGTCTTTGTTTTTAAAAAAAATGTGTAAGTCTGTGATGGTGAGTGTCAGATTTTGACCACATGATCAGAAGTTCAAATCTCAGTGCTGTCATTGTGTTGTTCTGTCTTTGAACAAAGCATAAAATAAAGCTGGCCCCTGCATGGTTGACTGCTACTGAGGTAGTGAGTTCAATTCCCTGACCAGGCTGTGTGTTGTGTTCTTGAGCAAGATACTTCATTTCACATTGCTGCAGTTTACTCAGCTGTAGAAATGATTTGTGACAGCTGTATTGTCCTTTGTTTTTCCCTTGGATAACATTGGTGGCGGAGAGGTTAGTATGCATGGGCATCTGCTGGTCTTCCATAAACAACCTTGCCTGGACTTGTGCCACAGAGGTGAACTTTCTAGGTGCAATCCCATTGTCATTCATGACTGAAAGGAGTCTTTATCCTTACCCTTTCACATATACATATATTTTCGTAAAAATCTTAGCTCAACAATCAACAAGTATAGTATTCCCCTCCACACACACACACACACACACACACACATTACACACCACCAACAACCCTTACTTCTAGCCAGTATTCTTTATATGATACTAGCAACATGTACCTATTGCTACACATTAGCAACTTGCACCTGTTGAATCACACTAGTAAACATGGCATTAGCAACCTGTTGCCCACATGGCATTAAATTAACTACCTGCCTTATCAAAAAATAACTAACCTTCCTAGATTCTTCTCATTTCAACAACCAGTCTTTAACGGTTCATATTGTTAACACACATACTCAGATATATAAATACATATATCATTTTACATCTTTGCCATGATGCTGGTGATGTGTGTGTGTGTACTTTAAAAAATTGGTATAGCTGCTGAAAGTTTGCAATGAGTAGATTGCAAGTGTCATGCATTGGGTTAAGGTTGCTAGTATAACTGTGCAATGGGTGCACATTACTATGCTTGTTGGATGGTAAACTAAAGGTTTTATGAACACATAGAAATAGAACGAGTAATATGTTTACTCTGATGAAGAAAAGTTAGAGGGTACACTCACTCATTTTGAAACATTATCATCAATGAAATAAGCTTTTCTAATAGTGTTTGCTTTTGTGTTTGTTTGTTTGTTTGTTTTTTAAAACCATTTCCACACTTGATGACAACCACTCTATGTTGCACTCTTTACATAATATAAAACAACATTTTAATACTATCAGGTAATCCAGTTTCAGAATAAAAAGCAAGCGTAGATATTGATTGGATAATAGATATCTAGTAAAACAGACAACCAAAAAGAAAGAAAGAAAGAAAGAAAAACGGAGTGAAAAAGTAGTGTTAAATAAAATTTAATATACACCCAACATCGACAGACAGAACTTTAGCAGATTTTATTATTTTTTATACTGTTTTTCTCTTTCTTTTTCTCTCTCTCTCTCTCTCTTTCTCTCTCTCTCTCTCTCTCTCTCTCTCTCTCTCTCAGTGTTACATTTAAAGTATTTAAGAGATGAGTGATCAATTATGGATGTTTTGTTCTTTTCGTTTTATTATGTCACCTTTTAACATTCAGAACATACCTGGAAATGATTATTTCGTGATGTGAGAGTGGATGGTGGAGAGAAAGTAAGAGACTAAAGTATGATGTAGTTGGTAGGATATTGATAATGCATATGATAGCTGTGCAGTGCTAATGTATCAATGAAGACTGAACAGAGGGAGCGACAGAACATTGATGGTATCATCAGATGTGTGTATTGGAGAGATGACTCCACTAATTTGGGGGTGTGATTGCAAATGGAGGACACAAGATAAACAAAATGGTGTTATTAGTGGAATGTATCCATAGTAATAGTAGCAGGAGGTGGAGGGGACTAAAGAAGGGAGGAGTAACAGAAGAATCAGTTACGACTGAATTGAGATGAGTTTTTATAGAAGAAACAATACGAAAGTGAGACTCAAAGAATAGAGCACTCTCTCTCTTTCTATGTATATATATATGAACTTTTAGCCATTTGTATGAAGACTAGGGTGTCTTGGTTTATTTACATCCTCTCTGACCCCAATTATGTACAATATTATGATTTGTTGGATATCATATATATAGAGTAAGGTTCCTTTTGCATATTATGGTCACCTACTTTTAAATTTTTTCTTCCTATTTTTTTCAGTAGAAGGCCTGATACTCTACCAAGATTAATACACCACTTACTCTTTGGGTACTCTTAGCAGAGTCTATTCTGTTGCAATTATTTATGCTAAGGACTACTGCCATCTCTGCTTTCATTTTTCCTGCAGACATTGACCCGCAAATATTCAGGCCACCTCAGTATCCCCTGTTTAGGAGAGTCTTCAAGTTCCAAGGGCACTGTTCCATCTCCTTCTCTAACTCATAAAACAAACTTAAGTAAAATAAGACAAAATCAATGGTGATATGTTTTAGTGTTTGAGTAGCAGAAACAGTAAAATATGGATTAAATAATTTGTGCCATTTGGTTAAAATCTTTTATGTTCAAATTCTGTTGAAGTTAGCTTTGTCTTTCATGCTTCAAATTTGAGGCTTTATGCCATTACAAGAAATAATTTACTTAGTTTAACAGAACTAGAGAGACATGACACTATCTCATACTAAACCACAATCTATAGATGTGGTGGTGGTGTAGAACATTTTGTAGGAGCTAGACATTCACTTTTGGATATAATCTGGAAACTCAAATCAATGCTCTACCTGCAATACCAAATAACTCAAAAAGAAAAGTCATTGTAATTCAAGATCTGCAGTTTTACCCTATTCTGCTTCTTGACTCTAACCCTATTCCCTTATAATAGGGTATCTAGAATAGACTGACTTCTCTGGGATGGTAAGATTTACATGATCAATTGACTGAGCTTCTGGAAAAAGTTTGTGATCATGTGAAAGTAGCAGCAGGATTAACAGGATAAAATGTATAGTTAAATTGTCCATTGTTAACTTCTAATTGTTAAGTGTGATCTTTCCTCTTTTTTTTTCTTCTTTTTTGTAAACTTTTACTTCTAAACTATATAAACTGAGAAAAAGTTGATATTAGCTGTGTAGTAAGAAGTTTGCCTCCTAATCACATAGTTCTGGATTCAGTCCCACCGCATGGCACCTTGGACAAGCATCATCTTCTATAGCCTTGGGCCAACCAAAGCCTTGTGAGCAGATTTGGTTGATGGAAACTGAAAGAAGCCCATTATGTGTGTTTGTATGTGTGTATATATATATGTGTGTGTGTGTTTATTGCGTGTTTGTCCCCTGAAACTGCTTGACAACCAGTGTTGTGTTTACATCCCTGTAACTTAGTGGTTTGGCATAAGAGACCAATAAAATAAGTACCAGACTTTACAGAAAAATAAGTACTGGGGTCGATTTGTTCAGCTAACGTTCTTCAAACTAGTGCCCCAGCATGGCCACAGAAATAAGAAAAAGAACAGATAAGCAGAAACACTGCCCACCAAATGATTTTCTGCTACTTTGTGTAATGTCTATTTCATCTTTTCATATATATATCCTGTCCAGTATATCCTTTCCTAATGTAATGCTTGCCTGTAATTTGCATGGGAAATTTGGGTTTTATTTATAACACTTTTATTCATAGTGCTTTGTGTAAGAGCAGTGGAGGCGCAATGGCCCAGTGGTTAGGGCAGCGGACTCGCGGTCATAGGATCGCAGTTTCGATTCCGAGACCGGGTGTTGTGAGTGTTTATTGAGCGAAAACACCTAAAGCTCCACGTGGCTCCAGCAGGGGATGGTGGCAAACCCTGCTGTACTTTTTCACCACAACTTTCTCTCACTCTTACTTCCTGTTTCTGTTGTGACTGTAATTCAAAGGGTCAGCCTTGTCACACTGTGTCACGCTGAATATCCCCGAGAACTACATTAAGGGTACACGTGTCTGTGGAGTGCTCAGCCACTTGTATGTTAATTTCACGAGCAGGCTGTTCCGTTGATCGGATCAACTGGAACCCTCTACGTCGTAAGTGACGGAGTGCCAACAACAATGTGTAAGAGCAAGCATCAGTTAAAAAAAAAGGGTTTGACAGATGGTGGGTGGAAAGACTAACAATATTTTGATTCCAGTACATACCTATTCTTGTCTTTATATAACTCTCTGCTCTCACACTTCTAAGATGCCCTTCGACCTTTTCTGTTCTCTCACTCTCATTGCACTCACCCACTTACCTACTGTCCCTTTCTTTCACCATCCTCCCTCTACATCGTCTCTGTATTCACACTCTGATTTTGTTTGTTGTCTTTAATAAATATGGCCCTATAATTTTTTGGCTAGCATGGATCAGATGGAATTTGGTGGGCAGATTCTCTATGACTGGATGCCCTTCCTGTCATCAGCCTTCACCTATTTCCAAACATTTGCCATGGCCAGACATGTTTTTCCCCCAGAAAACTGAAACTGAAAACTAACATCACTTCTATAACTGTGATGCTCATTTGCAACAATCATGTGATGACAGGACAAGGATGTGCATACACAGGCATGTGGGCACGCACCCATACATATACATTTAACTAGCAATGAAACAGCCTGCTCATGAAATTAACATGTAAGTGGCCGAGCACTCCGCAGACACATGTACCCTTAATGTAGTTCTCAGGGAGAGTCAGCATGACACAGAGTGTTACTAGGCTGGCCCTTTGAAATACAGGTACTACTCATTTTTGCCAGCTGAGTGGTCTGGAGCTGCATTAAATAAAGTCTTGCTCAAGGACACAACACAACTCCAGGAATTGAACTCATGACCTTATGACCATGAGCCAAATACCTTAACCACTAAGCCACATGCCTTCACACAGTCACACACACATGCACATATATATATATGACAGGCTTCTTTCAGTTTCTTATTTCTTTATTGTCCACAAAGGGCTAGGCATAGAGGGGACAATCAAGGACAGATAAAGGGATTAAGTCGATTACATCGACCCCAGTGTGTAACTGCTACTTTATTTATCGACCTCGAAAGGATGAAAGGCAAAGTCGACCTCGGCAGATTTTGTACTCAGAACGTAACGGAAGACGAAATCCCTCTAAGCGTTTCGCCGGGCGCGCTAACATTTCTGCCAGCTCGCCGCCTTTCAGCTCTTTTGTTTCTTTCAGTTTCTGTTTACCAAATCCCCTCCATGAGGCCAGAACTACAGTAGAAGGTACTTGCCCAAGGTTCCACTGAACCTAAAACCACACAGTTAGGAAGCAAACTTCTTATCCACATAGGCATGCCTGTTCACACGTGCACATATGATATACTTAGATTAACATATAGTATCCTCATGTGTACATGTCTGTGCATGTTTGTATGTGTATCTCGTAGAGTGTACTAATTTCAGGTGTCTGTTTTGTGTTGAAAATACTTGTTAAATTATTTTGTGCTCAAACTCTAACCCTCATTTGAGTTCTTAACCAGTAATATACATCACAAACTGTACTAAATTTTATTGGATACTACTGCAAAATGAAGTGGGCCATCTGCTATTTGTTCTGAATTTTTTTTGTTTTAGACCACAAGTTTTGGAACTCTCAATCTTTGGTTATGATCAATCAACTTTCAAGCAAATCTGTGATATTGAGCAGAATATTTGCTATGATGATATTTCTGCTTCAGCAATCACAGCATTGAATCTGTCTGAAATGTAATGGAAAATAGGTCAGTTTCCTAACATTGATGTCCAGTTCACAAAAACAAAGTTTGAAGGGAATAGTAATTTCCTTTGAATTCTAGATAGCAGCAAGTAGGAAATAGCACTTACTGACCAAAAACAAAAAAATTTTGTTACACAGTGTTATCTATGAGCTGAATTTCTGGCTTAACTTTGATTTCTAGTTCAAAGGTCTCTTGGTTTATATTATTAATTCCCTTGATAAAGGAATGAATGTCACAACTCCCATTCAATTATTCAAGAATCAATATAACAACATTTCAAGTACTAACAGGAATCCCACTCACAGAAGATAAAATATTGATTGATTAGTTGATGCTTATGTCATTTTAGTTTATAACAGAAATAAACATTGTTGATAGCCAAAATTTAAAACTAGCTATCCCAATTTTAAACAAGAACCTATCTGAATTTTGTTTCTTAAACTTGGCTAAAATCACATTTACCTTAACATTAGTTTATCTGTCTGGTATTTTGATAGTTTTCTATTTTTATTGTTCAGGTCATTGCCATCCTATGTTGCAAGTACACTTCCAACATGTATGCATGCAAGTCATCAATGTAACACACAAATGTTGTTTTAAAAAGAAACAAAATCATCCAATCACTTTTTACTACTACTGTTGATTCTCTTTGTCTCAATAGTGATCAAGTTACCCACCAGAACAAATGAACTTTTATAAATTATGTTCTTGTTCTTTGTCTTCAGCATCAACTAGCATATAAATATCTGATATGTCTTACAATTTCAAACTCAGGTAGTGTGTTTCCACTGTCATGTGTAATATAATGGAACACCCCAGAATAAATACTGAACTTCTTTTATAGTTGACAGCTGTTTTATAGGTTATAATAGAATCTTTGTTTTAGCCAAAAATAAAGTGTCCCAGCAACCCAATCAGACCATTTGATTTTGTCAGTAAACGCTCAGAAATTCAGAAAGTTATAGATTCTTTGTATCTGCAAGATAAAATTCAATGAGAACAAAAAGGAAAATCTGTGCTAAGAATGTTGTTTACATATCTTGTGCACCAAGCGGTAGATTTTGCCTACTGAATTTTCTATCAGCATATTCCAACTTAGGAATTCAGCATAGTATTTTCATAATTCATTCTTGGGATTTTGGTAGTTGGCAGCATTTTCATAGGTATCATATTGCTATACAGTTATATTCAATTTTTGTTGCTTAGTATCTGGAATCTCTTATAAACTCCGAATTACTATTTTTATCTCTCTCTCACACACACATTTAAACTTGTTATTTAACATGTGATTTTAATGCTACAAGAGACCAGATGATTTTAAGGTAAGCTGTCACACTACTGACCACATAGCTGCTCATTCATATTTTCTACTTCTTTCACTATGTTGAGCCCTTATATGAGACATATCTCATCATACTTCAATTTATATACATGGTGGTTGACTAGAGGTTCCACTCTTACTTCAGTGGTGAGCTGTGGGGAAGAAGTGTCTAACTGTTAACTGCTTCTATGATATACAGATATCCAAATTTACAAGGAACATACCTATTCAAGCTAGCATGGGGAAACAGTTATAAAGACACATTTATTGATTTGACCATAGTTCTTTTAAAACAATTATCAATATTTATAAATGGTTTAAGTTTCTTTATTAGTGTTCTGCATTGTGTAAGCATAAAGATATTAACTCCTACTAGTTCATTCTGTCTGTCTGTAAAATGTTAAACTGCTGTATACAGCAGAATGGAGCCAGTGTGTGATTACTCATCCACAGCAGCCAAGTTCCTATGAGACACTCCTTTCTTTTTTCAGCTCACTCAAAAAAAAAAAAAGTATACTATTCTCATACTGGTATCATTACTTATTACTGACATGATCATGACTTGAAATCTCATCACTACTACTACTACTTCAACCATGTTTCTGCTATTAGACGAGGCACATAAATATTCTTACTTCTGTCTACCTGACAAACTCCACTCACTCCTATTTCATAGATGAGGTGTTACTAATATGAAAGTTATTTTAATGTAAAAAAAAAAAAAAATTAAGTGCTTCAAATTGAAAATTATCCTATCTATGCTGACCTGGAAAATTTACTATTAAAAATATTGCATTATCCACACCTGGGTCTTTGGATTTGCTTGCACCACATCTTGGGCAAGAAAGAGCATGTTACCTTACTCTCCAGTTGTTAACTACAGGTTTTGTTGAGCAAAAACATGGATTTTGCTTGTAATTTTTTTGCTAGAATATAAAGTCATTATGAGTAAGCCATAACAATTAAAGTAAAACAGCAATTAAAATTTTTTTTTTAAATAGAGGGAGGGAAAGAATTTTAAGTATCAACCCTTTAGCATTTAAACTAGCCAGATATTCTACCTGTTTTATGTTCAAACCAGCCAGATCTGACATCACACCCACCACACAATGTCATTCTAAAAATAAACAGGCACAGGCATAGCTGTGTGATAACAAACTTGCTTCCCAACCACATTGTTCTAGGTTCAGTTTCACTGCATGGTACCTTGGGCAAGTGTCTTCTATTATAGTCTCAGGCTAACCAAAGCTTTGTGAGTGGATCTAATAGATGGAAACTAAAGAAGCCCATCGTATATGAATGTATATATTTGTGTGTGTCTTTGTGTCTGTGTTTGTCCCCACCACTATCGCTTGACAACCAATGTTGGCGTGTGTACATCCCCGTAACTTAGCAGTTCAGCAAAAGAGTCCGATAGAATAAGTACTAGGCTTACAAAGTATGAGTCCTGAGGCCAATTTCTTCAACTGAAACCCTTTAGAGGTGGTGCTCCAGCATGGCTGCAGTCAAATGACTGAAACAAGTGAAGAAAAGAATCATGTGAAAATCTTGAAGCTGTGAGATAATGCATGATTAATTCAAAACAATGTAAATAAATGAGCATTACATTTGACAAAGTAATCTGAATGTTAAAGGATTACAGGCCTGGTTGCTCAGAAGTTTTCAATAGTGTTAAGTTTATGCTCCACTAGAAATATGTGTTTGCACTCTTTGTACTAGATGAAATGCTATTTGTATGTTGGTAGACTAAAAACAGGCACATAATTGTTGTAACTGAGACTGCCAAAGGTAAACTTGAAACAGAGTTGGATGTCTCTGTGTTTGCGGAAAAAAATTCCTCCAAAATTTTGAAACTTGTGTTACCATAGGAAAATAGAGGCACTGTGGACAGTGTGTGCTCAAACTCATTTGCTACTGAAATATCTATGGTATGGCTTCTATACCACTTTATTTTTTTATTTATTTGTTTTTGTGATAATTTGAAATATAAGGAATATATTTTTGATAAACAGACATCTTCCTCAGTAATATAGTGGTAAATATCCCCACCTGTCACGTAGGAGACCAGAGTTCAATTCCCTGTCAGGGAGGCTTTATCAACAGTGGTACCCCAGCATGACTGCAGCTTTAAAGCTGAAACATAAGAATATTTAACTTTGCTGATACAATTAACAAAGTGATTACACCATAGAGATATAAAAATAATAACCTGTGGTGTAACCACTCTATACTTTCCATAGCAATGCTAAAATTGATGTTTATTAAAAAAGAAAGTGTATACTGTACATTTCAAAATTATCAATATGTCATCAACTATTATATTTTATTTTTTAAAATTTATTGATTACTGTACTCATGCTAACCCCATTAACACTACTACCAAGTTTATAAGAGCAAACCCAGACCAGTTTTCCTTTCATTGCATTATATTTCTCTGTTTCTACAGCTGAAGAGAGTGAACAAGAGAAGAGAGAAAGAGATCATAGTGAAAACAGTTTGTTTGGCTTCTGGATTGTTTGGCATCCTTTTTCATAGTGAACAAAAATTATTGGAGAACATCTGGCAAACAACTAGGTCATAAATCATGCTATATTGGGAATTTCTTTTTCTTTTTTTTTTTTTTTTAATTTCCTTTTGTTCCTATAAAAATGGACAAATTGTAATCAGTATGCTGCAGTTGTTTAAATAATGGCTCTCAAAAATAGCTTTTAATGGTTTCTTGTCATTACTGCCATTCATAGTTTTGATTGTTCCTCAAGACAATATTATCAGTTTTCCTCCATGTAATCTTTTTAACACAGCATTATTAAATAGCTTGTGAAGACTTTCCTGTTGTATAATAGAATCACAAGAAGGAGCTTTTATAAACTTGCTTGATCTGTTAGAAATAGCAGTCAAATCTCCCTCAAATGACACCATAAAAACAAAAGATACATTGGCTATCAGATGTAATCCTAGATAAATATTGCTCCTCATAAAGGATAGCTTTGTAACAACTGGAATGCTTTTGATCATAGGCTTGTTCATCGAAGACTAGCCTAGAGCTAACAACATTCTACTCTCTCTCACACTCATTTTTGCCATGAATTAGTGGAGTTAAACTTAGAGTTTACCTCCACTAATTCTCTCTAGTGCTAGTGTTATGGTAAAATGCACCCATACACTCTGTAAAATGGATGGTGTTAGGATTAACATCCAACCATCTGCTGACCTGTCTAGGAAAGCACTAAATTTGAATAACAGTTGACTCCAACCAGGATTACTGATCCAACCCATGCCAGTATGAAAAGCAGAAGTAAAATGATTATGAGAGAGATATATATAGATGATGGGTGTTCCCCCAAAATGCATACACACATTGAATGATTATAAAGTCTGTGTTCATTAAAACACATTTCATTTTCAAAATTCAATTTTGTTATGAAAACCTGTTTTTAAACTGGTAATCACTTAAGCAGTGGAATCACAAATATCAAGAAACATTGTTCTGTCTTTGTGTGCACTCTTGGTCAGTTTGTCAACTGTTGCTGTTTTTGTATTGTAAATTTTAACTTTTAAGTATCCTCAAAAAGAAGTCTAGTGGTATGAAGTCCAATTAAAGGTGAGGGTATTCTTCTGAACCTCCAGTTCACCTGTTTGACAAAATCACATCAAAGTAGGTCCTTATATTATTATATTAGTGTGAGTGTACCCCCATCTTACTGGAAATAAAATTCCACATCTTAAAAGTCTTTGAATGCTTGTCATGACAGATTGTTGCAGCAAGTTCAAGTAAATAGAACCAGTCATAGTACTATCAAAAATGAATGGTCCACTTTATACATTCAATGATAAGCTGCACTGTACTATAACTCCAAGTAAATTAATATCCTAATCCTCTTAGAGATGTTGATTCTCAGCTCCTCTGTTGATTGAGCCATTTAACACAAATGTAGCCTCATCACTCCAAACTATCTTTGTTAGAAAGTGTGTATCTTTTATATCTCTGTACAATATAATAACTAGTTTTTCATGCTTTTATTTTTAACCTTTTGATACCAACTTACCCAAGACTGTCCCAGGAAATGTGAATCAAACATCTTGTTTTTTTAAGTGATCTAAAGTAAAACTGTCTATAAAAATTGTGCTAATTTATGTTTCAAATACCAGGTTAATAATGCCAAAGTTATTTTCCTAAATTCTTCATTAACAAACTTGTTATTAATATATTGAATAATTATTGAAGAGATTTGTCAGATTTTATCTAGAAGAGGCAAGTGTCTTCTGAATGGAGTTGATAGAAGGAAACTGAAAGAAGCTCATTGTGTATTGGTGTAGCCAAGTATCTCCTCTGTAGTATGACAGCTCTCTCTCTCTCTCTCTCTCTCTCTCTCTCTCTCTCTCTCTCTCTCTCTCTCTCTCTCTCTCTCTCTCTCTCTCTCTCTCTCTTTCTCTTTCTCTCTCTCTCTCTCCTTGTCCTACTGGGATAGTCAGATATCTCTCCTGTAGTAAGCTACTCCTGACCCTCTATTATACTCCAACCTCTTGCCTGGAACACAGCCACTTTCTGTTCCTTGCCCTCTCTCAGCTGAGACATCCTTGTCTTGCAAGCCATTTGGCAACCCCATGCATATTGGTGCTATGTAAAAAGTACCTGTGCTTCATAAGAAGTACCTGTGCTTCATAAGAAGTACCTGTGCTTCATAAGAAGCACCTGTGCCAGCACCACATAAAAAGCATCCAGTTCACCCTGTAAAACAGTTGGTATTAGGAAGGGCATCCAGCATTAGAAAACATGCCTTGCCATTTCCTGTCAAACCATCCAACCATCCATGCTAGCATGGAAAATGAATGTTAAATGATGATGATGATTGTGTGTGTGTGTTACTGTCCCCTTGCCTTGGTATCACAAAAATTAGTGTTACTATCATGCATGCAGTGTCCTTCACATCCAATCTTACATGAAAAACATGTTTGGCTATGGAGAAATATTATCTTGCTTGGAAACAAGTATGGGTCGGCTAACAGGAACAGCATCCGGCTGTAGGAAGTCCACCTCAACAAATTTTGTCTGACCCATGCGAGCATGGAAAAGTGAATATAATAGTAACAAGGATTAAGGCTTGTAAAGTTGTTGGTATAGCTGACTATTCATGTTAGTCAAAATTGTATTTGTGGTTCTTTCTACAGATATTCTATAGAAATTATAGCCAGCACTGATTAATTAGAAACTTAGCCATAATTTATGATTAGGTTTGAAGAAAGTAATTAAACTGGTTTACTTTATATTTGTAGTAATTTCTACAATAATTGGTTCTGTTAGTTTCTTTAGATTATATATCTTATTTTAACCAAATGATTAATAATATTTAACGTGATAATTGTTTCCATCCATCTGTTTTAATGCTTTATATAATAGGTTAGGTATTACTGGCTTAAGGCTAGATATTAGCTTTGTGTTTGTATGTAATTGATCATGGTTGAATGTAAGGCTTCTGATGTTTTTGTACATTACTTTTATCTTTTATTTGTTTCAGTCAATGGATTGTGGCCATACTGGGGCATCACATAGAAAGGTTTAGTCAAACAAATTTACCCCAGTACTTATTTTTAAAAATCTACTTATTCTTTGTCCTTTTTTTTTTCTGAACTAAGTTGCAGGGACATAAACAAAACAACACTGATTGTCAGTCAGTGGAAAGACTAACATATATATATTACATATATACTACAGGCTTCTATGCAGTTTCCATCTACCAAAGTCACTCATAAGGCATTGGTCAGCCCATGGCTACAGTAGAAGATGCTTACTCAAGGTGCCTTTAAATTGGACTGAACATGAAATCACATGGCTGCAAAGCAAGCATCTTAAACATACAACCCTGCTTATGTTTGTTAATATTTAAGGAACAACTAGTCAAACACCAGTGAAATTGAATGCAAAACTACGTAGTTATTACTTGGATATAGTATATGCCCAAGGTACTTAAACCTCTAAATATTCTTAAGATCCAATTCTAACTCCACTTTCATGGCTTTAGACACTAGGTAGGAAAAGACATAGTATATCACTAGTAAGACTAACAGATGGACTAGCTGAAACAATATGAAAATGAAGAACCCACTAAATTCATTTTCTATGAGTATGGGATCTTATATTTTGGGCCTTACACCTCATCTAGGTTCAACCAGACTCCACACCACTCCCACATTTTTTTCCACTTTCTAATGAAGTCGAGTTTGGAAATGTTAGATATTACACAATAGAACGTGTGCAATGGAACTGAACTTGATGTATAAATTGTTAGTTCATTTTATTTTCAAGTAAAGCTCTGGAAGAAACAAAGACTGAGTCAGTGTGAGCAAAGCAATTTTTTACAAAACCTACACCTTACCACTACAACCGGACTACTATGTATTTGTTGTATAAATTGTTTAATTGAACTGATTTTTTTTTTTTCTCTTTGTAGCTGCCCTCCAAGCATTGAAAAGGAAAAAGAGATATGAAAAACAACTGCACCAAATTGATGGTACTCTTTCCACTATAGAGTTACAAAGAGAAGCTTTAGAAAATGCTGCCACAAATACAGAAGTTCTTAAGGTCATGGGCGAGTCGGCCAGCGCAATCAAAGCTGCTCATAATAATATGTAAGTCCTTTGCAATTGTTATCTTAGTTCTGCAGTGCAATCTGCTGTTTATCAGTTGAATTGGTAGCTATTTAATAGCTAGGTAAATTAAGATAATACACGTTCCTTAATTATCTGTAACCAGTGACTTCACTAACTGAAATAGCCACTTTATTATGATACATGATGTCTGCCTAGATGTAACATGATTTATTTTTGATCCTTTATATTAATATTTTAAAATATAAAAATATATATACTTGGTCATTACCCATTGTTATGTTGCTGATAAAAATATTTATTCATCATGCATATATCTTCATGTTCAAAGTGAAAGGTTTTTTTTTTTTGGTGGGGGGGTTAAGTCTGTTGCATTGTGTTGACAGACTTGCAATTAAAATTCTCGCTTTTTTTAATCGAAACTTGTTAATTATTATGGTGACAACACTACCTACCTGTCTGTCTATTTTTTCTATCTCTCTCTTTCAACAACTTTTTCTCCTCCCCTCCATCCCTCTAATAGATGTTGTGACAGAGATCAGCTTCTGTTTTACAATATAAGATTTATTATTTTAGTTGCAAAGAAGCTGATTCTCCAACACTAATCAACAGTTAATGATTGTGGCTTTAAGGGAGGACCCTCCATGGTTGCTTCATCTGCTAGAAATAGTAGCCAAATTTTCCACAAATTACATTCTACTGTCACATCCTTCTCTAATCTCAAAATTCACTCTTAATGGCATTATCTTTGCATGTATCGATTCTGCTCTCTCCTCCATTCATGTTTCTTACCTCCATATCAACAACAAGAACTGCCAGTTATTCTGGCTCAAAACCCCTCTCTCTTTCCACTCCGCTAAATACTTTTGTTTCTTGTACTACCCTTTGGATTCCTCCAACCATTGATAACTCTTTAACTATATATCTTTCTGCATTGAAAACATATTTTTCACTTCAATCCTCTCTGAAGTCATTATCCTTCAACCCTCACAACTCTTTTTGGGATCTTACACTCATCTCACACTGATGCCCAGTAGAGCCAAAACTAAATCTTTCACAATCCTCAACTTCCTACATCACTTAGCTTCATTCCTTACATGCATCCCTAACTGCTACACAAACACTCCAAACATCCTCAATCTCTTTCTCACTTCCAAACCGTCACCATCTCTGCACCTATTAGGTCATCAAACTACTGTCTTACCATCACTATTCACCATTCACACACATTGCTTATTCTCATTATTGTAATGCAAAGGTGACCTTTATACTTCATACAGCCTACAGGCTCTTTTACCTCTCAACTGCAAAAAGGTTCTCTACGACTTTGCAGAATTCTTCTTAAATTGTGATTCTGTAAGCAGTATTCTCTCAGAGAATGCCTCTAAATTTGCTGCCACTTTGCATCCAACTCCATACTGTACACACAAAGTAAATCTTCTTCAAAACTATTATCTTCTACTTCAGGTTCCTCACTATATGCATATACACTCTAAATGCACAACCACCTCTGGTCACTTTGAACCAACAGGGCCACTCACTAGTACTGACAATGTCTCTGTTAATTTCAAACAAACTCTTCAGTGTCTCTCAGTGTGCCCTATTCCCAAGGAGGGTAACAATGCTGACCCTGCCAACTATCATCTTACTGCATTGAAATCCAAATCTCAAAAGTGATAGACAGTCATTAACAATAATCTTCATTACATTAAATCCCTCTCCCTCCTTAATCATCACCATTATGACTTTTAGCCACCTGGTTCACCAGTCCTCAGTCAAATCGTCCAACCCATGCTAGCATGGAAAGCAGACGTTAAACGATGATGATGATGACGACATCTAATGGATATCTACTCTCTTACGTCACTCACTAGTGGATCTGCATCCTCAAGAAATTTGGTGGAAGCAGTGTTGTTGCACTTTATTTCGAGAAAGCATTCATCCACATCTGACATAAGAATCATCTATAAGAACTGCCCATCTGTGGACTCCACTAGTTACTTCATTCTTGATGGCTTTCTGTGAAATTGCAATATCACAGCAGGTGTTGATGGGACACACTGACCAACACTCTGTCATTTCTGGTGTTCTCTAAGGTTCAAATGTCTATTACACTCTCTCACCTATACATCAATGACTTACTTTCTCACCACTATGTTTATACCACGGTTTATTCTGCACTTTCATTCCTGACTGTCATCCACAAACAACTTAGACTGTATTCAAAAAAGACCATCCGTCTGATAGGCATGACGTTGTGTGTCAATACTCTCCAACCTCTGGTTCACAGACATCTGTCTCCTGTCTTTGCCTGTTTTACTATTACTACAATGGCCTCTGCTTGTTGAAGTCAGCTTGTCTCACCTTTAGAAAGGCACTCCCAACTCATTTGTCTCTCTTCTTACCACCTCCCAAAACCCTACACTGACCATTACACTTAGTCCTTGCATCCCAGAATGCCATTCCTTTGATTTCCCTCCCTTCTCGTGTTTTTTTCTGCAACTATTCAAGAGAACATTGTGTCAGTTTCCCTCATCTGAAAAGAGCCTACAAAAGAAAAATGGCCCAAACCAATTAAAAAAAAAAGTATTTTAGATTATGTAGTCTTATAAACACCTTAATGTCAAGTTTGTCATGACCAGAATACCTTTGATCACAAGATTTACTCAATCAGGGTTGACCTGGGGCGAAACAACAGCAAGACAAATTGACAATGCATGAGATTTGATAAGAATGACAGTTTTCTTTTTTTAATTTCCAGTCACTTGGAAGTTAAAAATTAGTTTTATGAGAAGCATGAAAGGGTTGAAAAATTTATAGGTTTCTATTAGCTAATAATCCAGTCGGTATTCAACTTAACTACTTCCCTAGCTGTTGTTTATCCCCAGCTCAGTCTTGGTAAAGTACATGATCAAAGGCACTCCAGCCATGACCAACCATCTTTTTAGTGTGATCTGAAACTACAGTAGCCTATATCTACTTTGTTTAAAATGATAGTTTGATTTAAGGAAGGTTTACCTATTTCTAGCAGGTTTAGTGGCCATATAGACACTCCTTGCAAATGCTGATGTAAAGATAGAGACATAATTCCTCTAATCATAATTCCCTAACAGCATATTATAATCAAATTCAGCAGAATGTTCTATGTGAACAATAGAATCTAACAATGTTAGATGTTTTAAACTAGAAAATCCCTGCCATAACCTTCTTGAAGGTTTTCTATAAAGTAGAATTAATAGTCCTTTTTCAATTTTAATGGTGTTATTTTCCTTATACAGTCATCATTATTGTCATAGCAAGGGATATCATGAAGAAGCAACTTTCAATACCAATAAACAAAGAAACCTGCTCTCTATTTGCCCACGAACAACTTCTGTTTGCGAATACATTAACCGACAAAACCATCCCCAAAGATAACATTGTTTATAACATAACAAGATGCTACTTTTAAGAATCAGTATTCCAAAAATAAAACTTTAGGTTTGTGCACACCAATCATCAGACCACCACAATTTATTATCCAACCACACCCTAATACATATGTTCACCCAGCAGAATCCACCATCAAATAATTAGGTGCTACTGGTTTGGTCTTGTTAAGTGTTCTTTAAGGCTTTGCTGGTTACATGAAAAATGAAATGTTACAGTAAAAAATGATGTGCAATAAAAGCAGTGTTTCATCCATACAGACACAAGGGACACTTCCTTTCAGATATTGATGTCTATGATAGTGGTGCAAAATATGCTCAAATACTGACCAAGCTTGCTTCCCAACCACATAGTTCCAGGTTCAGTCCCACTGCATGGCAACTTGGGCAAGTGTCTTCTATAGGGCTGACCAAAGCCTCATGGGTGGATTTGGTAGACAGAAACTGAAAGAAGCCCATTGTGTGTGTGTGTGTGTGTGTATATATATATATATATGTGTGTGTGTGTATGTATTTGTGTGTGTGTTTGTCTCTCCCACACCCATCATTGCTTGACAACCCATGCTGGTATGCTTATGTCCCCCATAACTTAGCAGTTTGGTAAAAGAGGCTGATAGAATAAGTATTATTAAGTCCTGGGGTCAATTTCTTAAGACAATGTTCCAGCATGGTCGCTGTCAAATGATTGAAACAAGTAAAAAGAAAAAAAGAATGTGTGTAGAAAAGAACACTGGCCTTTTTTGGGGAATGAGTGGGGTTCCATTCAAATATTCCTTCTGTATATGCACTTTATATATTCTCTACTTGTTTTATTGTACCACACACACATACTGTTTTGTTTTAATTTTGTTTACTATATTCAGTCGAAAATGTGCTTCTTTGCCAGTCTTTTTCTTTTTGGTTATTTTAGATATTCACTATAGCTATGTTAAAAAAGATTCAGTTAGTTTGTATTATTTTAGAGAATTTCAGTTAGTTACCATAGACAAATATATATTTTAACTGATAGAGCAACTGTACAGTGATGTCAGAACACTCCCTGTTTTCTATGTGTGGGTGTGTATGTATATATAAGCAAAAAATACTCAAAGCATAATTATAGATACTGTGGCTTAGACTGTATTGGCACTTCAATTGACTGAACTTTCAAAAGCAGTCATAAATGAAAAACTAATGAAAATGTTAATAAATAAAAATTTGCTAAAGACTGTTTTGACACATGAAATATCAGCTACTTTCTAAAAATCTCATAATTCATCTGGTTTCAGTATATGTACAGTATATACAATATAAGCAATTCACATGTGAAATTTACATAGGCACAAGCATGGTTGTATGGCTAAGAAGCTTGCTTCCTAACCAAATGATTTCAGGTTCACTCCCATTGTGTGGCACCTTGGTTTTTTTTACTATAGCTCCTGGTCAACAAAAGCTTTCTAAGTAGATTTAGTAGGTGGAAACTAAAAGAAGCCTATAGTATATAGATAGATAGTTAGTTATCTCAAGATAATCTCCTTATCTTGAGAGTGTGTGATAGTTGAATTATTAGCTAATAATTGGAGAATAAATAGAAACCTATAAATTTTTCAACCCCTTTACCCCTCCCATACTCACATTCATATTGAGGAATAAATATTTTGACTAAGTTTTTGTCGACCAATTTTGCTATGTATGGAATTTGAGAGTGCTCTCATGACTGCACTTTATTTAGTTTAGTTTAGATTGCCAAGTGAGAGGTAATTGCCACATTTAACTTTGAGCATGTCATTAGTTGCTTTGATAGAAATATGAGTTTTGCTTAGTTTTTATGGTATATAAATGTCTATAAACTACTGGTGATTTCTATTACACAGTTTCCATTTAGACTAAAAATCCAGTCCAGCCTCATATTATTTATAGTAAATGTAAAATTTGGTATTTCTGAAAACAAGTGTTATTAAAATAACTTCTTTTGGTAAGTGTCTTCAATAATTCATCAAAGTGGGTGTTGTACAAGAGTTTTGGTTATATAACTGGCACATAGCCCAGCTCTAATTAGCAATATTGTTAATAAGCTGTGTCTAATTGATGCAATGTTGATTGATAAAACTAATAATAATCAATTAAGAAGTCAAGTTGTAGTCATATTTTTATTTCAGCAACTTTCTCAAAGATAATGTGGTTGTTTGGTGGTTGAACTGTTCTTATATGGACTTAATTGCTTCTTTTAAAGCTTAACTATATTTCTCTAAAATAATAATAATTGTTTGTGAAGTTATATTTTCATATATGTGGTACTTATTTTCTTTTTATCTCATTTCACTTTATGCAATTTGCAAGACTCCAGACATAAATACATACAATTAATTCAAGAGATTTAGCTTTATTGTCTTTGTCAGTACATGCACCAGTGTGGAGACATTACTTGAAACAATTATGTTTTCACCATTCCGCTTAACTGATCCTCTTGTTAACCTAAAACAACAGCATAAGATCATGTGGCTTGATAATTTGCTGCTGCTATCATTGTCACTAAAAACTTGGCTTACCATGTTTATGCACTTTATCATTTTTGTTATTTGATCAAAATCCACCTTGTTAAGCACAATTATATGGTAAATATTAAGTTTTAACTGATCAAAATGTACTCATTTTAAGAAATAATTATCTAAGTTTCTGACTCTTAGTTGACATATATTGTCTACTAATTACCTTTGACACAATCTCATAACCTATTATTTTATATGTTAAGCATAAGATAATTACTATTAATATTGAATGAAAAATTTAAACACACCTTCATGTAAAAGCATATACTTCTTACCATTATAATTTGAAACTACAAGACCTGAAAGTTATGATGAGTTTTTTTTTTTTTTTTTTTTTTTTTTTTTAAACTCTAGTTTGTATAGTTTAATATAGTCACAAATTACTTAGAAAATAAAAATTATTTACTATGATAG
>NC_068981.1:101352699-101367681 GCF_001194135.2 Octopus bimaculoides
TCCATATTACTCAAGATAAAATGTAATTGGAATACTGTTTTTAATCTCAAATTTCTCTTATGAAATTCACTAAACTTTATTAGAACATTCACTAAACTTTATTAGAACATTAGCAATGCATCCCAGCATTGCCCAGGTGTTATGACCTTCAGCCACATTGTATTATTTGTTTCTTTCTTATGTGCAAAATCAGTACACGAGGTGTGTTAAGCGCACAACTCTTCTTTATAAACATGTTTTTCAGTCATTTTGTGATGAAAAATACTGAAATTCTTGACACCAAAAACATGTAGAATAGCAGCTTAGATTAGAATGAAATCCTAACATCGCCTTCAAAATGACCTAGACATATGGATTTAAAGAATTGGATGATGTATGAGGACATAGAGGTATCCATATTGCAGAAAGTAAGGTACATGGAAAGGTGCTTCATTGTGAAAAGCATCATCTCTAATGTTAAGGCAGACTGTACACTTCAACACATGTCAAGTGAATCCGACAATGCTCCTGGGTAAACTATGTTTTGTATAAGCCAAGTGTTAATAGAATAAATATACAAGTCATCTGCACTGCTAACTCGAGAGCATGCAACATATAGTTGTCCATGAGAAAAGCAGGGTACTTGTAAATTGAGACCCACCATTTTTAGAGTTTGACCCTGGACTTTGTTGATTGTCATAGCAAAGCACAATTGCACTGGGAAGTGGAGGCACTTGAATTGAAACATTTGAGGGAATAAAGGGCGTATATGGAATGTATGTGATCTCTCCTTGATGACAGCCAGCAATAATGGTTGCTTGTAGGACATGACTTGTCAGTGTAGTTACAGTCAATTTTGTACCATTGCATAGTTGTGGTGGGTCGAAATTCCTCAAGAGCATGAATTTTGTTAGCAGGAACTAATTGGTCTGCTGACGGTTTCCAAAGTTAGTGAAAACGCTAATCTGATAAATGAAAAGTTAGCTTTGCTTTAGGAACAACTAATGCAGTGGCAGTCCTGTCTGTGGCTTGTAGAGAGTTGAGAAATTCAACTGGATATTCAACAGTGGCATGTTCATCGATGGTAACATCAATGAAGACAAACGTTGAAGCACCTCCAGTTAGAATATAGAGGAATTCATGGATTACTTTATCAACGCTTTCATTCTGAGGTGTTAGAATCTCCCCCCCCCCTCTCATGCTACGTTTTTGAAGTTGTCTTGCAATGTGGGAAATACCTTTTCTTTAAGCTCGGCCAATGTAGACACCATGTACCCACACTACAGTACATGCTGTTGCAGGGTGTTATTGAACAGTAAGGCACCATTTCCAATTTGTAGAAGTTGATGAAAATATTCCTCAGTTAAGGGGTCATTGTATAGATGAGCTTGCATATTGCTTAATGAAAGCTGACAAACAAACCTCCACAGGGGTGAAAACTTCAGACACACATAGATGTCATCAGCTTGCGTACCCTGTAGTATAACTGGTAATATTCAACAGAAATCTCCTGTGAAGACAACAGTTAAGCTCCCACCCCGCCCCAAAACAGCAGTATTGTTTCTAATATCCCTTAGTGACCTATCTAGTGCTTCTAATGCACCACAGAGTGCCATCATGCATTCATCCCAGACACTAAGTGTAGTTTGGTGCAGAACTTCCCCCGTCAGTGATCATTTTGAAGTATTACACATTTGGGCATCGCCAAAGTGAGTTTTCTTGAGCATGAATAGAGGCAGTTTTTTTTTTTTTTTTTTTTTGCAGCCCCTTGTTTGTGGAGATAAATGAGAATGTCTTTGTTTTGGTGGCATGGCTGAAAAGAGCAAACGATTAAGGAATAAACAAGATGGAAGCCATAGCAGTTTGAAGTTGTGCATTGTATAATTTGATTTTTTAGTAACAAGTGAAAAGATGTGAAAAAATTCATATGTCAATTTGTATAACGTTATTATAAGAAGTGGTAAACTGTGAATGATTTGGCTGTGTTCTGTTTTGATAAGCATAATGCATTCTGTTAGCTGGTATATAGTGGAGTGGATTAATGGCGTAATGGAAGTTATTGTTTGTCCAGAAGTGAAGTGGTGGGGGTACAATTTGCATGAAAGTGATTTATGTCCATTATGAAGGGTCGCAAACTATGTACTGTTTCATGGAATAAAAAAGGGGTTAATATGATTTTGGCCAGAAATCATGTTTTCAAAATTATAGTTTCCCCACTAACCACTGAAATTTCCTAATTTTTAACTGTTTTTCAAATTTTGTTTATATGCACGTGGGAAATAATTTGTTTTTGAAAATTTAATTTTTCTGAAAGAAATACTGAATGCCCCTTCCCCCACCTCAGCCACCCGCTTTCAGGTGAAATGCAAATCTCCTGTATGGAAAACTTAGGAATGTGAGGAAATTGAGGAAAGAAATAAGTATGTGTTGGGGAGGATGTGGTGATGATGGATGTCTTTTAAGGGGCACACTCACATATAGAAAATGTTGATGTATAAAATGCTTGCAATAGTTGACTTATGGAAAAGATTATAATTTTAAATTCTTGTAATCCAAATATGTCAATGAAAATAAAGTTTAGTTGGTAGCGGAAATAGTACTTGAGTCTTTTGACACCCCATACATCAAAATCAGCAATTTGGATTAAGTCCACCTTGGTCGGCCTGATCAAGATGCTGAACCCCAGCAAGACGTCGATGTCCCATCACATTCTGGGTGGGATGATCTAGGCCAGCCATAAACAGCTGTATTTATAAATTAAAATTATACAAGATTATTCAATTATTTATTAAATAATTATTTTCTTAATGTAATAAAATGTATAATAGTTAATTGAAAGAAATGTCATAATATATAATATATGGTGTGTGTGTGTGTGTGAAGGTGCGTGGCTTAGTGGTTAGGGCATTCAGCTCACGATCGTAAGGTCGTAAGTTCAATCCCTGGCGACGCGTTGTGTCCTTGAGCAAGACACTTTATTTCACGTTGCTCCAGTCCATTCAGTTGGCAAAAATGAATAGTACCTGTACACTCTATGTCATGCGGAACCTCCCTAAGACCTACGTTAAGGGTACACATGTCTGTGAAGTGCTCAGCCACTTGCACGTTGATTTCATTAGCAGGCTGTTCCATTAATCAGATCAACTGGAACCCTTGTCGTAACCAACGGAATGCCACTTTGGGATATATATATATATATATATATATATATATATATATATATATATATTCCACTCATGATTAAGTCTGCACAGCCAAAACAGCAGTCTTTAATGAAATAACAAATAAATGAACCTTAAGTCCTGCACTTACCAAATTCCGACCATCATTCCAGCTCTCATCTCAGTTATTCAACCCCCACCACCGATCTGTCACCTATCAAAGTAGTGTCACTATTTTCAAAGGTTTAATAACAAGGCTTTAAATTATAAGCAATATTTCCATGAATTTAGAGCAGCATAGTAACAAATGTTAACTACAATCAAGTTCCATCTGCAAGACAAGGTGACCAGGACTATAACGGACAATGGCAAAAACTTTGTTGTGGCATTTATGCAGTTTGGTGCAGAAGTTGAATTCTTGCCAGATATTTCTGAGGCTGCTGCCAATCCAGACATGGAGGGTGTTGAGAGTGTGGATCTGGACATGGATCCTGAGGCTGGGGATGTGGATGAAGTTGAGTACATCTCTGTTGATACCATTCTTGACCAGTCCACCATCCTGGGCCTAAACTTGCCAGTGCACATGAAGTGCGCAGCCCATACCTTCAACTTGGCAGCCAGCATGGATGCTGACAAGGCTCTTGACACCACTTCGTTCAAGTTGGCCAACAGGAAGGCCATGAAATCTACAGCACAGTGGTGGCAGACAGCATTCTAGATGGATTGAAGAGGAGGCTGGTGGTCCCCAACAGTACCAGATGGAACTCCTACCTATGACTTTGCTGTTGTCCTCAACGACCTGCTGGAGAAGAATAGGGAAGCTGTCCACAAGGTGATGACACAGCTGAAGCTGCAGACTTTCACTGATTCTGATATCGGCTTCCTGATGAAGTATGCCCAAGTGATGTCTAATGTTGCCAAGGCCTTGGATAGAATCCAGCAGGAGGAGTCTATCAACTGTTGCGGCTACCATCATGGTGTTGAAGGAGGCCAAATTCAAACATCTCCTGTACTGTAGTCCTCTGGTAGACGTGATACTGGCAGGTATCATGAAATGGTTTGGGCTCCTCCTAGAAGACCTGGAGTACCAGCTAGCCACTGCCTTCCACCTCAAGTTTCACCTGTTCAGGCTGGAGCAGTATAATAACAGCCAGGTAAACAGTAACAAACACCATGCAGACTAATGCAGATGGCAGCAGCACCACCAGCAATGATAATTGGTACAAGTATAGCCATATGGCTAAATAGTCACCTTGTTGCAACCAAATGGTTTTGAGTTTGATCCCTCTGCACATCACCTTGAGCAACCATGGGCTGTCCAAAGTCTAGTGAATAGGTTTGGTCAACAGAATCTAAAAGAAGCCTATCGTATATATCTATATATTTGTGTGTATGTCTGTTTGTCTCTTTGATTGACATTGTAAATGAATGTCATTCATTTTCAATATTCCTTGAAAACCTGTTTGACTATGGGAAAATATTACCTTGCTTAGAAATAAAGTTGGTAACAGGAAGGGCATCCAGCTGTAGAAAATATGCATCAATAACCTCCATCCAATCCATACAAACTTAGGTAACAACTTTTAAAATGCTGAAGAAATACTTTGGGATAAACTGAATTATTATAGTATGATAGGATTTGTAAAGGAATAACTGATTGGGGAGTGATTCTTACTACACAATGGAAGAACCTTGTGGTATTCCACTGTACTAGTTGATTCCATGTTTCTTTAAAGTAACCATGAAAAGCCATACCCCCTTTTACAGATTATGCCCCTTCCTTTCTTTCTTTAACTGCCCCTTTCCTTCCTTCCTTCCTTCTTTCCTTTCCTTACAATCAATTGCTTTATTTTGGTATTAAGTGAATACACAGAATTGCTCATTAACAACTATTGGGCCACACAATTTTATAATTTAGCCTTCAACATTATTATGTAAAGATATTGATGTGCTCCCTCTCTCTCTCTCTCTCCTCTTAACCTCTTATTTCTAATAGCTCTTTCATTTGTAAAATTTCATTCAATATATTAACTATATTCTTCTCATCCTCCAGGGATATTGACAAAGTGCATGATTTGATGGATGATGTAGCTGAACAGCAAGAGATTGCCAATGAAATTTCAGAAGCTATTTCCAATCCTGTTGGTTTTGGACAAGACATTGATGAGGTAATGATATGATATTTATTGCAATTACTCTGTCTTCATTACATTATAGTTTATTCAGTGTGGTTTCTCTGCAGTGATTTTCTTCATATACACCTACTCCATATACATTACTCTTCTGCATTCTACTGATTTTGAATAAATCAAACTGAGCATTTAATTACCCTAACATTATTCTCTGATTAGATTAGAAATACTAATGAATTATAGACATAAAATTCACTCTTACAGCAGTTTGTGTGTATGAGTGGATTTTCATCATCATATGATGTCTATATTCCTTGCTGGTCTGGTTTGAATGGTTCAACAAGATGCAACCACTCCAATATCTGCATTGGCATGGTTTCTGTGGCAGGATGCCCTTCTGAGCACCTGTCACTAAGCAGCCCCAGAACTAGTAAGATTTTCATGCAATTTGCAAGACTGAGTGAGGCTACAATATAGAAGGATGTGGCTTTATGCTAGGAGATGAAGGGTTAAAGTATATGAGAGAGCCAGAACAGAACAAATTTCTTGCTCTAGAGAAGCTACATGGCTACTCATATTATAGAAGAGAGAGAGAATGACTGGAGTAGAGCTAGAAAGAGATAATAATCCTTTCTACTAGAGGTGCAAGGCCTGAAATTTTGGAAGGGGACTAGTTGATTACATCAAACCCAGTGTTTCACTGGTACTTGATTTATCGATCCTAGAAAGATGAAAGTTGACCTTGGTGGAATTTGAAGACAGACAAACTGCCACCAAACATTTTGCCTGGCGTGCTAACGACTCTCCTAGCTCACCATCTTAATAATAATGATGATGAGGTGTCAGGGTAGGCCTTCAAGATTCAAGGTGAGAAGAAATGGGAAGTGAATGGGGTGAATATAATGAATGAAGGAATATAATGAATGAAGAACAAGTGTTGAGAAATAAGTAGGAAAGAGTAGGTGACAACTATAGAGATCAAGTAAAATTGAGTAATATATGTAGTAAATGGTGACTAAGGAGTGGGAGGTGATCAATAGACATGAGTTGATGGAGAAGAGAGAGATGACATTTGGTTGGGTGGGTTGCAAGAATGTGGAGAGTGGAAGATGAAGATATAATTTGGTGACTGAGGAGGCGATCAATGTAAAATGCAAGTGAAGTGAATAATATTAGGAGTGAAGTTTATATTATGGGACCGCCAAATTTAGGTGGCAAATATACTTCACAATTCCATGCTGCTACTGTTTACTTCTGGCTCAGAGATTTAATATTGCTTGTTTCTCCTTTTTTGAGATAAGCAACAGTTTGTCGCTGGAAAAAGCATATAGTATTTTGCGTTTGGAATGAGTTCTCGTTGCTAGCTGGTGATTATCAAACACTGATGACCAGTTACTACCCAGAAACCCTGGTCTGTGTGTATCATGTAAGGCTAGAGATGGGAACAATGATTTCCCTTTGCAAATACTAATCAGACACAGACAGTGTGTTGTTAGCCAGCTGCAGGAAATGTCCTCCTGGGGCTATAAACAACAGTAGCATCATCACTTATGGGACTGCCACAGTTAGGTGGCAAATATATATCACAATATAGATATATATATATAAAGTTTGTTTTCTATCTTCCTCTTTATGTTTTCATTTCTCATTGTGTTTAACGTTTTTTTGTGATGTCCTGTACCCATATATGCTTGTATGTATACATATAGATGTCGGTATGTACATATATGTCTGGATATATGCATATAATTATATATTATTTATATTATTATATATATATATATATATATATATATAAAATATATAGTTTTAGGGAAAATAACCAAGTTTTAAGAACTCATCGATGAAAATCCACTATCACATATAGAAAAATTAACAATTAAAAGCACAATAAATGAGTATAATATAAAGCAAAGTAAATATCATAAGATAAATATAATAAAATGATTACACGTGTTTCATAACTAATTTTCAAATAGAAAGGAAATTTAAATCGATTAAAATCAATTGAAATTATCGAAAATTAAATTCTATTCAAAAATATAGCTAATCGTCAGATCTTAAGTAGAACAATAATTAGATATATATATCTCAACCAACAATAAGTACCAAATGAATTAATATGAAATACTTATTTTATAAAGATAGAAAAATTATTAAAAATATCAAAATAATAACCACTCAATAATCCTCCCTTCCTCCATTATAATAAAATTTCCTTTCTATTTGAAAATTAGTTATGAAACACGTTATTATATTTATCTTATGATATTTACTTTGCTTTATATTATACTCATTTATTGTGCTTTTAATTGTTAATTTTTCTATATGTGATAGTGGATTTTCATCGATGAGTTCTTGAAACTTGGTTATTTTCCCTAAAACTATATATTTTATCTATAAAGCTCAATTTAATTTTAATTTTTTATAAATTGATTTTAATTGAGTTTTTACCTGTAATTTTGGATTTTGTCCCTAATATTATTATTATTATATATATATATATGTACTTCATGGACATGGTCTTAGCACCAATTTCTTTTGATGGGTTTTTATGGGTTACTGAAAGGAGAAATAGGAGTGCCCATAACCTTTTAAGAGCCTCCAAGAATGATAGAGAAAAAGGGAGGAATAAACCATGACCATTGTCCTGGTCCTGATGTTCGTAACAATGAACTTTCACTTAAGGGCCAGGTGGTAATGTTTAACTAGGTGACATGGTCTACTACCAAAAAATAGGTCTCTATCTACCCTCTTTCAACTAGAAGTCTTTGCTTAGCCTGGGGCTATAATGAAAGACATTTATCCATGGCACTACACTAATTTATTGGTTATGAAGTGAACTTCTTAGCCATATAGTTATGCCTGGACTTCAGTGGTCTGAAGTGATGAAGCATAAATCTTTTGAGTAAAATGTGATCTGTGTATTGATTTAAATCTTTTCTGAAAATTGGTTGGTGTTAAGAAGGACATCCAGTTGTAAAAACCCTGCCAAAACAGACTGTGAAGCCTGGTGCAGTCATCTGCCTAGCCAGTCCCTGTCAAACCATCCAACCCATGCCAGCATGGAAAACGGACTTTAAATGGTAGTGAAGAGTTGAACTGAATTGTGAAGAATTAAGTATATTGCCTAAATAAACATGTGTAAAAGATAAGAACTGAACACAGAGTATTTTCTTTTTGTTAAAGGTACAAAACTCTTCTAGTTCATCATCATCATGTAACGTCCATTGTCCATGCTTGCATGGGTTGGACAGTTTGACCAGAGCTGGGGAGCTGCACCTGAGCCCAGTCTGATTTGGCATGGTTCCTATAGCTGGATACCCTGCCTAACACCAACCACTTTACAGTATGTTGTGTGCTTTTACGTGGTACTGTATGTGCAGTTTTATGTGGCCCTAGGTGCTTTTACATGGCACCACTAAGAGTGCTTTACACCACCAGAGATACCAGTCTTAACACTTCTTCTCTAGAGTATGGGTCTTCTTGAGTACAACAAGGCACCAGGCACCTTGGTTCTTTGTCATCTCGCCTGAAAGGGCCAGCATCTTGAGGTCATTCTTCAGTACTTCATCCCATGTCTTCCTGGGTCTCCCACATCCTCGTGTTCCATCTTCTTTGAGAGATCGGCATTTCTTTATGGAGCTATCAGCATCCATCTGACCAAACCAGCGCAGTCTTCTCTATTGCACACAACTAACATCTCTCTCAAAACACTAGCACACTGTCAAACACGTACACTTACATTACACATCCAGCACAGCATACTAGCCTCATCCCTTTCTAACTTTTGCATGTCCTCTGCATTCAGGGCCCACTACCATGTAGAATCGTTTTCAGTTAATTCTAGCAGGAATACTTCTCAGAATCAAGGCTTTGTTGTGATGATTAAGAAATCTCATTGTTATTTTTTGTGTTTTTTGATTATCAGGATGAACTATTACAAGAACTTGAGGATCTGGAACAAGAAGAATTGGAGCGTGAATTGCTTAATGTTGGAACACCTGTCACAGATCAACTGCCGTCAGTACCAACGGGTGAACCTGAATTGGCTAGTGCTTCCAGTAAGAATTTGACCATTTATCAATTCATTTATGTTGCTTATTTATATATTTTTTAAGATAGTTGCACTGAAATTAAAGTCAACCACAGGCTCCAAATTTTATTTCTATGGGCAGTTAGTATGAACATTTCAACAAAGATCTATAACACACTCTCGTGCCAAATGTTATTTCAGTCTCTTACTGATAACAGTTCAACCACTATAGTTGAAATCAAGATTAATCACTGTGGTGTTGTATATATTGTCTGTATTTGCTGTTAGTTAGAAATCCTAGTATTTAGATAGCTAGGGTATGAATTCAAGGAGAAAAAGTTCACTGCTTAATACTAAGCAGTGTACTTCCTGCTTTTCAATTACTAGTCCAAAGGGCATAATCCAGTTACTTTTAGGGATGTTGGAAAAGTATATCGCTCTCTCTCACTCACAGACACACACCTATGTATATTGTTTTATGAGAGGAGGAAAAACAAGTAGTCCTTGCTGAAGATGGTAATGCAACCGTTTCTAAGACTGATAGAATGGGTACAATGAGGAGGCTGTGCATCTCTGGGTCTGTAGTTATGGTATGTTGGTAAATGATTATTTGTAAATCAGTTGCACATAAACAATTCTTGCTTTCTTCAGAAAGAAGACATACCCAGAGCATGAGCACTATTCCCAAACACTAAATCACTTGCCTTTTTATCACAAGACACTTTTGATTTAACCATTGTTAGTTTATCACTAGAATACTTGCCTCCATTTTCATAATGGATGATTGAAACTGGTCATGACCACATATACACACACACACACACACACATATATGTATATATATGTGTGTGTGTGTGTGTATGTTTATGTGTGTGTGTGTGTATATATATGTTTGTGTGTGTGTGTGTATATATATATATATATATATATATATACTAGCTGGTGTACCCGGTAATTCCCGGAGGTAAAGATGTTCTATTGAAACGCCCTATTACTCTGATATAAAAAAGCAATTTCATTATAACTGTCACAAAAGGTGTATTTTCCGTCACGAAAAAGTGCAAAAAACTGTCAGCGAGAGGAGGGAGAGATTGTATATAAATATATGAATGAAGTGTTTGAAGAAAGTGCAATAATAACGTTCACTCACTGATGGTCGCTCTCAGTAACTGCCCTTAGCTTATGGAGTTCTTGTTTTTATAATTATTGAAAAGCAGCCAGAAGGATAGACATATTGTTGAGAACAAATGATTTCGTTGGAGGTCTATTATCTCCATTCCAGCCCCTGGTGGTCTGGAAGAGGTTAGAAAGGTCAAGTGGCAAAGACATTATTCTGCTTAGTGAAGGCATCTGGGAAATGTGTAATTGCTGTCATTCACATAAAAATTGTTTTACCGTGAGAATAGTGCTGTTGAAGTGTTAAGTAAAATATGGCAATCAAGGATCGAATCCGTGCTACGCTTTCATGAACCCACTACAAATACATTGTAGAATAAAAAATTCATCTACTGTCATGAAAAAGTGTACCAGTCCCCAGTCAAACCGTCCAACCCATGCCAGCATGGAAAGCGGATGTTAAACGATGATGATGAATGTATATGTGCATATATATATATATATATATATCATCATCGTTTAACGTCCGCTTTCCATGCTAGCATGGGTTGGACGATTTGACTGAGGACTGGTGAACTAGGTGATTACACCAGGCTCCACTCTGATTTGGCAGAGTTTCTACAGCTGGATGCCCTTCCTAACACCAACCACTCTGAAAGTGTAATGGGTGCTTTTACGTGCCACCAGCACGAAGGCCAGTCAGGCGGTACTGGCAATGGCCACGCTCGAAATGATGTCTTTTACGTGCCACCTGCACGGGAGCCAGTCCAGCGCCACTGGCAACAATCTTGCTCAAATGTCCTTACACATATATATATATATATTGTCTTTATATATATATATGTGTGTGTGTGTGTATATATATATATATATAGATAGATAGATATAATTTAGAGAAGAACCACCATTTATATTTATATACATATATATTGTGAAATTTAATTTGGTCTTACTAAATTGAATATTCCTGTACATTTGGAATGATATATTCCCTAATATTATTATTATTATATATATATATATATATATATATATATATATATATATATATATAATGTGTTTGTATATATCAGGTCATCCCATAAGTTCTGTCCGAATTTTGAATAAAGAAAACAAGTGATCAAATGTTATATTTAATTGAAATTTAATAATCAATGTACTTTCCCTGATTATCTATGACTTCCTTCCATCTATTTACAAGCTTTTTAATCCCATCAATGTAAAACTCTTTGGTTTCAAAGCGAAGAACTCTGAAATGTCAGTTTCAACCTCCTCCTGGCTTACGAAAGTTATGTTCCCCTAAATGATTCTGTAAACTATGAAACAAATGGTAGTCTGAAGGAGCAAGGTCGGAAGAATATGGTGGATGAGAAATTTTTTCCCAACCAAGCTCTTCGATCTTCTGTGATATGATCTTTGCAGTGTGGGGTCACACATTGTGCTGATGAAACATCACTCCTTTTTGATTCACTAAATCGGGTCTTTTTTTCTTCAAAGCTTGGTTCAAACACTCTAATTGCTGACAGTAGACTTGAGCATTGATTGTTGCATTAAGTGGTAATAATTCAAAGTGAATTACTCCTTTGTAATCCCACCAGATAGAGAGAAGAACCTTTTTCCCATGAAGTTCCCTTCTTGGTTGTAGTTGAGCTTTTTCCCTTTTACCAAGCCACTGTTCATGACGTTTAACATTTCAAATAGAAGCTCCATTTTTTCATCACAAGTCTATCCAAAAAGGGTGAAATGAGAATGGAGAGAAGAGCAGATGTCAACTCAGGATTTGCTGTTGCTTTCGGACAATTCACTAGGCACCCATTTTCTAAGTTTAGGAACCTTTCCAAGTTGTTGAAGATGACAATGAACAGTTGTATGGTTTGAACTAAGCTTTATTGCCAATTCTTCAACTGATAATGCAGGATTTTCTTCTAGTAATACCTCAAGGAGCTTATCAATCTCAACTGGACATACTATTTGATCTGCATGTTTTTGTATGTATTAATGGTTTTAAAACATTTGAAGATGAAAAATGACCAGTTTTACGTGTTTCATTGTCTTACATGTTTCGATTTTGCTTCATTTTACAGGCCAGAAAGCAAAAGAGGAAGAGGATGAGTTGTCAGTACTCACTATGTGGGCTGAATAACGTGAATCTTTGTTTGCCTGTTACCATCACCACATCAACTAAAATGGAACTAAGAGTTGCTAGCACAACCAACAGACCTGCTATTATTATTTTAATCATTTGCCACAAGACCATAGAAATTGGCTATGTATGACTTAATCTTCTTCTCTCCTTTCTCGCCAGAATTACAATTCTTTTCTTTTGTTGATAATGGCTGGCTGCTTTTGGCCTTTTAGCTGCTCACAACCATTTCTTACAACTATTAGGGTTGTGAAAAATTCTGCTAATATCAATGCTTTTCTACTACAAGTGGTTAATATTAATGCTATTGAGTGCACTTGGCACAATGTGGTTGTCTAACCAACATTTCTGCTATGGTTTAATACCATATGCTAGGGTCACCTTTAGTTTTACATACATACATACATATATATATATATATATATATATATATATATATATATATACTTAGCTAATTTAAATATTTGAAATGGAAAACATTTTTCTTGAAACAAATTATTCTGGCTTAGACTTTTAAGCTGTACTTCTGTCAAAGAGGAAGCTGGGAAGAAGTATAATGAAAATTAATGAAAAGAGGGCAAAATAAAAAGGAAAATAAAATTCCATGAAGTTGTTACTGTGGCTGATGAAATTTCAAAGGTGCAGAGTGGAACTCAATTTCATTCATAATGACTTGTAAGTGCTCTTTTTAAACTATCTGCAGTGGGAATAATGCAAATGCAGAGCAAAAATTTAAAGTAACAGAAAAAAATATATAAAAAAAAATTAAAATATGATGATGATGATAATGTGAAATCATTAAGAAATGTGTGTTTGGGTGTGCACACATATACACACAAACAGCTCTGAGATATATGCAAACATAGAAATATACATTTTAAAAAAAAGCAAAAGAAAATGCCATATATCAAGAAATGTGAGTGAAAATAAAATAAAATGTGGAAAGCATGTTATAAATGAAAATGATAAATAAAATGGTGAAAAGGGGATGTTTTGAACGTTTTTACTGAAACTACATGTAAGTTTTTTTTTTTACCTTTTGTCCTCTCCACCCCAATGTTTGCTCTTACTTTGACAGCTAATATTCCTGTTGCAACTCTTATGACTACTACAAGTACTCATTGCAATTCATGTCTTTTGTATACCTGTTTCGGAAGAAATATCAAATAAAGCTCCTATCCACTGTATTTGCTGTCAGTACATCAAATGATTCTCATGCCCATATGCTGCATTGTTTGTTAATGTAGGTTCTATAACTGCTATCTCATCCCTTCACCTAATGGACTAGATATTTCACTCTCTCCCTTTTTCTCAATAAATGAATTTTAAAAGAAATCTGATTATTTCCTTTTAAATTCAGTCTCCGCTATCTTGATATTTCCCTCGGCAATAATATTGATAATAAGAATATATTTTCATTTTCTGTTAGCATATGTTCCAAGAATATATCTTTTATATATGAATGCATATCTGGTGTTGATAATACAGCCTTTTATTATATATGCTAAGTTACTGTTCCACGTTCCTGCTTTTTGCATTCAGCCAGCTAGAAAACCATTTGTTTGACACTCTCACATACATTCTTGCTGAAGAAACAAAAGCAGGCATTTATTTTTTTAAATTATACTAGTTCTGATTGCTCGTTTAACATTTCTATTCTGTAAATGTTTATTATATATCTTTACTTTTTTTTTTTAGTAATAAAGTAACACCTTCTCTACTTCACAAACTATTTAGAACTTCTAATGGTGTTCATATCCTTATTTGAATAATGCTGTTGGTTTGCTTCCCTGTTGTGAATTTGCAACAATCAATTGTTACCATATTTACTTTAATACCATACTTTTTCTCATTTCTTCACAATCCTAGGTTTTATTTTAAAATATCAATACCTTCCATTCAGAAATTTTATTTCATTACAAAACCTTTCTATTTCCATTCTCTCTCTCTCTCTCTCTCTCTCTCTCATGTTCTTGGTCTTTAAAATTCTTTTATACCTGTAATTTATTCTATGATCTCCAAAGTTGGTAGCAGAGAACCTTTATTTTTCATTATACTATCACTTTTCTTCTTCCTGCTGCTGCTACTACTACCACCATCACTACACCCCTTGCCACTATGAATTTCCTGGTAACTGTTCATTCTAAAATGAATGAATGAATGTGAGAATTCTACTTAAAGACATCGGGACATAGGACATTTGTTTAGAAATCTTCTTTATCAATTCAATAAATAACACTTATTGAGTATTTTGTCTTATGTATCATATTTTTTTTAAATCATTCTTGTTTTAGCTTTTTTTTTTTTTAATATCTCCTTAGACAGGAATGTGGAACGATTTTTGAGATTTGAAAAGTAATCCTGTTCTGAATTTCTTGAATACTTTTATTTATATATATATATATATATATATAT
>NC_068981.1:101367854-101380822 GCF_001194135.2 Octopus bimaculoides
ATATATATATATATATATATATATATATATATATATATATATAAACCCTAACCCTTAACTGGTTGGATCACCCTGAGAGTCTGTATTATTCCATCCTGCTCCAGATCATTGATAACTTTTGGAAACCACATGCTGCTTAAAATGTGATATAGCTCAACTTATGTCACTGATTTAATCCCCAAAAGACTAAGACCATAATTCTATTACATTATTGTAAACAAACATTATCATACTTATACACAATACATGCAATCATTTATATTTAGTTACTTTTTATTAATGGTAGAATACTCACTTTTCAATCTATATTAGTTTGTATACGTTTATTCGTTTTAACATGATTGTTTTTTTCTTTCTTCTATGCTAACATACTGGAGAGCTAGTTAGTTGACGCATATTTTAGAGTGAGACACTCTTCCTGGCACCTTGGCTTTTACAAGTAAGGTATTTTCTGTTCCAAAGGTCTTTGAAAGTGCCTTGACCAATCATAGTGTCAACAACGAGTGTTATCATTATCAATACTTTACTCGGGAAAAGACAAGTATGGAAATCAATGTTCACAGACAGTTTCACACACACATTCAAACTTTCTGCAGTTTCCATCTACCAAATTCACTTGAGACATTGGTTGTCCCTGAACTATACCAGAAAACACAATAGTTGGCATTAAGGGCATCCAACAATAAACACCATGCCACAATGGACCTTGCTGATGCTGGTGCCATGTAAAAAGCACTCAGTCCACTTTGTAAGGTGTTGGCATTAGGAAAGGCATCCAGTCGTAAAAACCATGCCAAAACGGACAGTGGAGCCTGTCGCAATCCTCTGGTTTGTCAGCTCCTGTCAAACCACCCAACCCATGCTAGCATGGAAAATGGATGTTAAATTATGCTATGCAATGGAACCAAACCCAAAACAATCTGGTGTTGAAGCAAACTTCCTAACTACGAAGTTATGTCTGTGTGAAGTAACTCATTAGCACACTTTACTAAGCAACAAGTAGAGGTAGATCAACCAATATGCAAAAGTAGGGAAATGTTATAGCCTTACTTATGCATGGATATTGTGTTACCTACTCAGCAATTCCACTTCTGTATTTAAAATGAAAAACTGAGCCAATGAAGAGAACCCTTATGTAGTCATTTGTCCTCGTGTAAATAGCTGCTAAATTTTTCTGTCACAGCTTAGTCTAACAAAAAAAAATAGAGAATAAATTAAACAATATAGTTATAGATATAAAAAAAAAGCAAATATGATATTCAGTCAGAACACCTGATCATAAGTCTGCTGTGTCAGAATTCAGCTGGTACTACCCAATAAAAACAATGAAAACTGATTCAAAAGATTGGCTTTTGATATTTTACTTTAAATCATTCATGTTTAGGGAAAAATAAATATAATTATTTTAAAAAGTATTTTTTATTTTTTTCTGAAATATGCTTATATAAAATAATCATTTGCAGACAAACTTTTTCTTGCATATATTATTCTTATAATTGTCAGTAAACTATCAGAGTGATGACATCATTCCTCCGGTCACTTTGAATGTTTCACCTGTTATGTAGCTAGCCTCTTCAGACACCAAAAACGACACGACGTTAGCACATTCTTCAGGAGTACCAAACCTTTAAAATATTATGATGAAAATGATGTTAGCTAAAAAAGTAGAAATTAGATGACACTGAAACATATATTCAATTTTAATTTTTGTTTTTACTTCAAATTTCTCAAGGTGTAAGACCATCTGATCATTGAATCTCATTTTACATCAAAATATTGATGATTCTGACACTCTTTGGACATTCATAAAAACTCTTTAATAAATCTTAGTTATGGCAGCAAATATGTTTCAAAGAGAATCGAAAGTGTGACAATCTTTACAACAATCCACTATATCAAATCCATACCATCCAACAGCTCTGTGAATGTGTAATATCTAGACGGAATCACACACTATCTTTAAATAGTCATTCAGCTAGAAAGAAATAGCAGCCAAATCTTCCTTATCTCAAATCCCATAGCCTTAAACAAGAAACAACACAGTGGATGATGTATTTCTAGATACTCCTAAAAATCTCATGGCTGGATAATTTTTTCATCATAGGTTTGTTTTAGATCAAGACTGAATTTGAGCTAAAATATAATTAAAAAAAAAAAAACAACCAACAGATGAAACTCCAGCAAAAAAATGACCATAAAAAGAACTGGGCTAGTTCCTCTTTCACACTAAGATCAAAAGGAATTTTAGCTTAAATTTGCTAAATGGTCTGACATCATTCTTACAATCCAGACAGTTTTTGTATATATATATAGAATTAATTAGAAACAAAGCTCCCATATTTACCATCTGTTTTATTTCAAATTCCCTGTTTACTTGAGGATGTATGAATATCCCTTCTGGATTCTTTCTCTCATACTCTTTACATTTATCCAACTTCTTTGGTCACTAATATTCAAAGTTTTGCAACAGATGGGCTCCTATCCTAGCCGAACTCTTTTTAAAACCAGTTTAACCTTTATCCCTCTTAAGTTTTGTGGAAACGTGCAACAGTACTCTTAACAAAAAAAAAAAAAAGAAAGTTGTCTAACTTATCACATTGAAAATTGCTTCTTTTACTATCTTTATTCAGAATTTTTGAAAAGCTGAGCCAGATTCAACAAAAAACCAATTCGTTGTCATGCACCGTGATTTTTCATCCTCCAGAATTTCAGTGAAAGTTGTTTTTCTTGGCTCATGCCATATGTCTAATATGAAGCCTCTCTACTAATGATTTCCATTCATCATGACATCACCTCTATGTGGTAGCTCATCCTGCTAGAAATAGTAACCAAATATCCCACAAAATAACACTACAGCATAAAAAAAGGGATGACATTGGATAATATCATTCTAGATACTCTTGAAAAGAGTTGGTAATATTGCAATTCCTTTAATCATATGTCTGATTAATTGTAGTTGACCTGGGGCTAAAAAAACAAATGATTGGTTTCTCCATTATATCATACTAGCAGAGATACCCGGCATTGCTTGTGATTAAAATGGCATAAATTTTTATTCATTTACTTGTTTCAGTCATGCTGGAGCACTGCCTTTAGTCAAACAGAAAGAAAGAGAGGGAGGGAAGGAAGGACAAAAAGAGAAACTATTACAGAGGATGAGAGAGAATATGTGTAAGCAAGAGAAACAGAATAAGAGAAGGGAGAGAATCGATGGAAAACTGCAGTTTTTAGAGAAAAACCGGTGTAAAACACCTTTTTTCCTTGTTTCTCGTTTTACACAGGAGCTCTGGGCCAGAAATTACAATGCATGACCATCCCTGGCACATAAGTAATGTTTGAAAATCGGTTGAAAACTAGAGATATCACACACACACACATCCTTTATTTTATATCTATAGATTGACAGGGCTTGTCTCATTGCCTGATCAACTCATGTAACTTAAGGCTCTGGTTCTTCATCCCACCCTTTTGTATTCTTATTAACAACAAACCTATTGTTGCAGCCTACACACACACATAGATGCCTTACCATCTCAAAACACTCCTTCACTATCTGCATACAGGTGTTCCATTTTCAATACCTTTGACTTGTACACCATCTTTGATAACCTAATTCCATACAAGCCAGTGAGGGAAACTCAACACTGTCAGTTGGCCAGTAAGAAATAATAGTCAAATCTTCCTTAACTTAAAAAGCTGAGATCTTATTAGATTTTATTAAAAGATTGAAACATAATTGTTTTTATAAGTTGACTTTGTAAACAAGGTTTACTCCTAACTACCCTGTCTTTAGAAAATAATACATTTCTAAATCTCTGAGAGAGACTTAAGCAGTAGTGATGCGATAAAGTAGTTGTATACTGCCAACTTAATGTGACAGTCCCAATAAGGGAATATACTACTGCTATTTAGCCCTAGGAAGCTGGACCGCTTCCTGTCGACCTTGACACATTTCCTGTGTCCTTATGTTTGCGAGGGGGAGATTGTTTTCCATAAATTTTGCTTAGTCAATAGCACCATCTCTACCTCTCTTGACATTTTTATATTTTAAGCATCCTTAGAGGGACTTTTTTTGTCTATTAACTGCATAGATAATGTCAGTTCATCAAAGTTTGCCAATTCATTATATATGAGAACAGTGTGTGTTTAGTATGCAGAATATGCCCTTCAGGTAAAAGAGTAAGGGCAAAGACCCCCTTTGGTCATAACTGACCATGGGATTGCACCTAGACAGTTTCCCTCCAAGGCACAAGTCTGGACAAGGTTGTTAGTGGAAGACCAGCAGAGCAGTTGCCCATGCATACCAGTCTCCCCTCTCCATACCACTGATGTTATCCAAGGGAAAGGCAAATGCTAATACAGTTTGGCGCCACTGACATTGCAACTCATTTCTACAGCTGAGTCAACTGGAGCAACATGAAATAAAGTGTCTTGCTCAAGAACAGAACACAGCCTTGTTCAGCAATCAAACTCCCGATTGTAAGCCCAATGCTCGAACCATCGAGCCATGCACTTTCCATTGAGGTGTCACCTTTTTATCAGCATCAACCTTATCTCCTATGCTTGAAGGGCCTGGAAAGGCTACAAGCGGGCACTACTCTGCTTCGTCAAACTAATCAATAAAAACAATCGAAAACAAAATTTGCCTGTCTTCTCTGAATCAAATCAATAAAAACAATCGAAAACAAAATTTGCCTGTCTTCTCTGAATCAAATCAATTTTAAGTTTTGAAACTCACCTATTCATGGGAATACGTGCCAGGATGGATTCATCTGATTTAAGCTAGAAATGCAAAAGAATACAAAGCCAATTACTCTTCAGTTAACAGCCAAATGAACACTTTATTTTTTTTTTAAATCTTAATTTTAACATTAAAAAAAAAATGTGTTGTTGCAGATTAGACTGTGATGAGCTCTGCTAGTGATGTACTGTAAGCAAGGCTGATGTCAGAATATTCAATGCCCAAGGCCAGTTCTGCAGCCCAGCATTGTGTGACTCCTTTTCCCAACACTTTAACATTCAGATTACTCTGTCAGGTATAATGCTTATTTATTCACATTGATTTGAATTAGCCATGCATTATCTTGTAGCTTTGAAATTTTAATGATGTGTTTTTATTTTTGGAATAATATCAGGTTAAGTGTGAAAGGCCAGTTTGACCATAAAACTAGTAGAATATTTTGTGCAGATATGGCTGGTTTACATACAAAGGAGTTGACCAATTTTTCTCACAAATCCCTCCAGCCATCACCCCCATCACAAACTGGAAAATGTAGCTGAAAAATTATATCTTGCACACCACAAAATATATAGTACCATTATGCATATCATCAAGTAAAATATTCTATTAGCAAAATATTCTTTTCTATTCTAGGCACAAGGCCCAAAATTTTTGGGGAGAGGGCCAGTCGATTAGATCAACCCTAGTACACAACTGGTACTTAATTTATTGATCCTGAAAGGATGAAAGGCAAAGTCAACCTCGGTGGAATCTGAACTCAAAACGTAAAGACAGACGAAATACCGCTAAGCATTTCGCCCAGTGTGCCAGCTTACCACATTATTATTTAGCATAATGTTAAATGTCTCATGCCAAATCATGTGACAGATCGTAATACAACACACTCTTCCACCTTTCCCATCCTACTGGTCAACCTTATTCTCCATTTCCTTGTGTTTCAAAAGTTACATTTCCTACTCTATTTACCACCGTGATTTCATGTTTTTAATTGGATTAGTTTAACCCATTTGATACCAACCCTCCCAACACTACTCCTAGTTCTATGATACAAAGTTCTTTTAAAACAATCTAAATAAAAATCTTCCATCAAAATTGCATGTTAATTTATGCATCAAACACCATCTTCAAAATGAGAAAGTTAGTTTACTAAACCCTTCCTTATTTTCAAAATTGTGTGGATGCGCAATGGCCCAGTGGTTAGGGCAGCGGACTCACAGTCATAGGATCGTTGTTTCGATTCCTAGACCAGGCATTGTGAGTGCTTATTGAGCGAAAACACCTAAAGCTCCATGAGGCTCTGGGAGGGGATGGTGGTGAACCCTGCTGTACTCTTCCACCACAACTTTCTCTCACTCTTACTTCCTGTTTCTGTTGTGCCTGTAATTCAAAGGGTTAGCCTTGTCACACTGTGTCACACTGAATATCCCCGAGAACTACGTTAAGGGTACACATGTCTGTGGAGTGCTCAGCCACTTGCACGTTAATTTCAAGAGCAGGCTGTTCCGTTGATCAGATCAACTGGAACCCTCAACGTCGTAAGCGACGGAGTGCCAACAACAACAACAAATTTTCAAAATTATTTGAAATAAAGGCAGTGTATTTCAACAGATATATAGTAACAAAAGGATTAAGAAATTTTGTTGTTCAGAACTTGTGTGGTGTCTCCAGATTTTGGTGCCCTAAGCAGTTCCTTAGTTTACAGAGTAGTAGCACAAGCACTGATAACAAAGAACAACTTTCAGGTCCACCTCCTCACATACTACAGCTACAAGTTTCATTAGCTGTAGATAGAAAGCTAAACAAGCCTGACAAGACAAATTATCATCATCAAGTGACCTTAAAAATTCTTTTGATAGAGTTATTCAATAATATTCAACATTATACTATCCAACAAAGCTGTCTCTGAGTGATAACTTGACCTGCTAGAAATAACAGCCTGATTAATGCTAAAATATATCCTTTATCTTTATTGATATTTTTTCTTTTTTTTTTTTACTTCTTTCAGTCATTGGACTGCGTTCATGCTGGTTCACCACCTTGAAGGGTTTACTTGATAAAAAGCTTGGTACATATTCTGTTAGGATTTTTTTTTTTTTTTGCCAAACTGTTAAGTTACAGAGGCATAAACAAATAAACACCAATCAAGAGTGCCAACACAAAGACGTACTCGTACACACACATGTATGTGTACGCATATATATATCGAGTTTGTATGATTATGTATAGAAGAATATATTATCTACAGTCGTCAATTTTTGAACACGACTCATTACATAAACCTGTTGATTGCATAATGCATGAAAGTACTAGTTTATTGTAAAATTGTAAAAATTGTAAATAATAAAAGGTGAAAATCAGACTATGTTGGAGTTTCATGGATTGAAATATATACACACACACACACACACACACACACACATCAGGCTCCCACATTGTTTCTTTCTTTCAGCCAGATTCACTCACAAGGAATTGGTCGACCTGGGGCCATAGTAGAAGGTGCCCAAGGCATGACTTAGTAACCATGTGATTTTGCATTCAGTACACTAAGTGAGCTTCTTAACCACACAAGAGTAGGGAACCCATTGAATAATATTGTTATAGTAGTCTTATATATTCATTTTGCAAGATTCCTGATGTGAAATAGTGTGTTGAAACAGATATTGTATTTCGGACTGATTTTTTTTTTTTTTTTTTTTTTTTCCAAATAAATACACGCACTATATATGTTTTCTTCGGTAGTTTATTACTGTTCTTATTTCATTATTTTAACTCATGTCCATTGTGTGGACAATGGACATGAATGAAAACAATGTAACAAACGAGTGAAGAAAAAATATATAGTGCGTGTGTTTATTTGGCAAAAAAAAAAAACAACCATCCCGAAAATACAACAAATTGTATATTGCTTAAAAAAAGGACAAGGTGATTAGGGACAGAATGTTTTTGATGATAGGGCTGACCTGGACTAAACAACAGCAATAATAGTTGAAAAGACAATGATGATAGAAGAAATCTATAAAACAGATGTAAATTTTTTACGTTAACATGATGGACCAGAAAATGAGAATGTCTGACATAGACAAATTTCTCAAAGATGTTTTAGAACATATTTCAAATAAAATATATACTAAGGTAACCAGGATACAGTTTCAGCCTCTGTTCATTGAGAACTTAACTCTACCTTTAGGTACTGGCCCCCTTGGTTAACAATTTCTTTCAAATACAAAATGTCTGATTTGTGAGAGGAGAAATTAATCCTGACCATAGAACTACTAGAATGCTTAGTGAGTGGAATATATGTATAATCATGATTTAGTTTTTATCTCTGCCTCATGACCCCAGCAGATAAAATGGAAAAGGTGTTGTCCTGAAGAATGGTAAGGGAGATGCGCTGGAACTGCCACTCTGACTCATGGTGCTCACACTTGCAGACAACCATCTCTGCACCAATAGCGGAGAGCAGGGATATGGTCCAGGGGCCAAGAACACCAGAGGTGTCCACTACTACAGGCCCAACCATAAACCTATCAAAGAGCAACTGATACCTTGACAGTTTGCTTTTCTCAGCCTGACAAGTAGTGGAGCCTGGGCTGGTAACTCAGCACACCAAATTGCTACTGGAGAAGGTATAACAGCATGTAGCACCCCAGATGAGAGGCCTACCACCATAGAAGGTGGAAAATTGTCATTACCATCAAGCCCTTTACTGTCCCCTCAGTCTATTCCTGCTGGCTTGAGCTGAGAATGGAAGCCTGTGGAATCTAAGCCATGCTTTATGATGAGGAGAGATTATATAGTACTCAAGGTATACCCCAACTCATTAATGGGTAAGAGGCTTAATATGTACCCCTGGTTTAATACCTCCACTTCAATTTGTGTGGTTTAGTGATATCTTCCCTGTTACAAGCGACTGTGAGCTACATCTGAGAATACCCTCTTCTTATCTGTCCTGGATGCTCAAAAACAAAAAAAAAGGTCATGAGCACTGCATTTCTGTCTCTGACAAAGTCTAAAAAAACAATGCTTAGAATCAAAATTAGGTTTGTAAGTTTGTTCCACAGAGAAACTTACTTCTGTTCTGGACCAACAGCATCTGCCTTGCAAACGTTGGCTTTTTAACCTTTGGCATGCTATAGACACATCATGTCACCATACAAATTTTGTCCCCTCTCAATGTGCCCACAACTACAAGGAAGAAAACTCGGGCAGTACCATAATGAGCCCAAGTGTGCTAAAGATTAATAACAAAAATACTTTAATTTTAAGTAAAGAACAAAATGAGAGAAAAGAAAATAAACAAGTTATTAAAATGGTATTTACCATTGCACTGAATTTGGTATCAATAAGACCAGGAGCTATGCTATTCACTCTGATATTCATTGCATTAAGCTGAGGAACAAGTACTTTTACCAAACCAAGAAGAGCTGTTTTGCTAACAGAATAACAGCCAAGCAACTGAAATAAAATTGAAATAAATTAATTATGAATCTTTCACAATATTAAAAATATTAAACTTTAAAATCCATTTTAAAAAATGTAGTTAATTCAAATTTTTTATCTATAAGATTATTCTAAAATATTGTTATACTTAGGGATGGTCATTTTTTTTTCTTCCCACACACTATTTATTCAATCTTCACTTCAGTTCGTACTTGTATTATTTTTAGTTGATACACCATTTCGAGCGTGGTCGTTGCACCCACTACACTCTCAGAGTGGAAGGGCATCCAGCTGTAGAAACTCTGCCAAAATCAGATTGGAGCCTGGTGTAGCCATCTGGTTCACCAGTCCTCAGTCAAATCGTCCAACCCATGTTAGCATGGAAAGCGGATGTTAAACGATGATGATGATGACATCTGTCAAAGTTCTTTCATCACACATTCAGTGACCCTCTGTCCTATGTGTCTTATTGCAAACAGTGTTCATTTGGCAAAAAACAATGACCATCACCAAGTATAACAATATTTGTTTCAGAAAACGTTTCACATCAAGAATCTTGCAAAACAAATACATAAACATAATTTATTTTAAAACTTTTAAAAGTATTTAAGTTTAGTATCACTGCATATCTAGTATAAGTTTGGACTTTATTCATAACCATAATTCACATATGGGATAAAATTTTGTAATCAAATACTGTTTCTATTAGATGATATTTTTTATATAACTCTGACTGAGGAAACTTATAATCAAAAGTATCCCAGCCATGACCATCCCATCTTTTATTTAGACATAATGTAATCCTGAACTACATCATTCAATGCATCCTTCCTTTTTTCTAAGATTGTAAGCTACTATTTCTGGAAAGTTACATGATCACATAGAGGCTTCCACATTTTACAATATATTCTTGAGACAAAGGCAGTAAAATGGTTTCTAATGAAAGATAAACAAAGAGAGCAAAAAAAAAATCAGTTTGATTTTAGCATAAAATTGAGTCCAAATTATTTGCTACAAAAAGTTCTTGAAATAAATTTATAAGTAAAACAAAAAAACCCAGCATTTTATTAAAATTATAGTTAGATTACTTACTGTTTCTGGATGGTAACCTAGTATAGATGACACAAATATTATGGAGCCACCACTGAAATAGATTTTAAAATGGAAATGATATTATCTATGTACATATTTCTTTTTAAAATGTTTTGCATATGTCAATCATATGAAGATATCTCAGAACCCTTAACCCTTTAGTATTTAAAACAGCCATATCCAGCCCAAATATTCTGTTTTTTGTTCAGACTGACCACATATGGCCTCTTACACCTACCCTACAATGTTATTCTAAAACTAATCAATTGCATCATAGAAATCTTGAAGTTAGAAGATTTTGTTGTTGGCACTCCGTCACTTACGACGTCGAGGGTTCCAGTTGATCCGATCAATGGAACAGCCTGCTCGTGAAATTAACATGCACCCTTAACGTAGTTCTCAGGGATATTCAGCATGACACATTGCGACAATGCTGACCCTTTGAATTACAGGCACAACAGAAACAGGAAGTGAGAGTGAGAGAAAGTTGTGGTGAAAGAGTACGGCAGGGTTCGCCACCATCCCCTGCTGGAGCCTCTTGGAGCTTTAGGTGTTTTCGCTCAATAAACACTCACAACGCCCAGTCTGGGAATCGAAACCGCAAGTCCACTGCCCTAACCACTGGGCCATTGCGCCTCCTCACATATAATGCAGACAAGTCAAATTGGATACTGCTTACAGGAAACTGGAAATATGAAATAAGTGAGATTGAACTTGTGTTACAGATTTGGTTTGTTGTTACTTTATCGACACACTACAACAGTCATATAAATCTTAAGAATTACAAATTCATTGGGATTAAAATACCTTCCAACCATCCAACTTCTCTGCCCACTATCGCAAGGAGAGTCACTGGGGTAGAGTCCTCAGACACTTCCTCTGCAGTGTCATATCAGAATCAACTGTCATTACACTTTCTAGCTGGATTCCCAGGCATAACCAACTGAGACTATGGATATCATCTAACCATCTCATTCTTCATTCTTAAAACTAAGGATGTTCAATTTCTGTAGAAGAAATTCTAAACATTTAAAGCAAAATCAAGAAGTAAGAGGTTTTAAAGTAAACACAGCACTCACAAAAGTTTCAGTAGGAAAAAAGATAGGACACTACATCTATATGGGAAATGGTTTTCATGATATGTAGAAAATTAGTAGGTACAAATTCCATATGATACACCCAATGTAAACTATGGATGCAGAAGAGATACAGTGGAATCACAATTAAGCTGATGAAGGTCTTGTATGTAGCAGACGCATAGCAGTAGTGAGTAATAAGAGTACCAATAAAAGCAATTTTTTCAGATATTGAGATGGCTCCCTAAAAGTAGTTGACAACTTCAATTACCTATGTGATTATCAACAGCGAAAATGGATGTTCCAAAATTATTGTAACTCGTGTAAGAAGAAGTTGAAGGAGCTATTATCTTTGTATCGATTGGAGCAACATCTTTGTTGCATCAATATACATAAATACAAAAAGCAAACTCTATACTAGAAGCAGCATAAACACCAGGACAGAAGAAATAATATTTATCCTTTTTTTCTGGTATTCATACTGTAATCTAAATACATTATTGACATTTGACGGATATTTGTCTTCATCTTGTTTGTTGTTCACACGTTTTGGCTGATATACCCTCCAGCCTTCATCAAGTGTCTTGGGGAAATTTCGAACCTGGATTCTCATTCCTAAGGTATTTTTCGATATTATTATTATTGTTGTTGTTGTTGTTGTTGTTGTTCACTGCCTGGAATCAAACTCGGAATCTTAGGGCTAGTAGCCCACACTCTTAACCACTACACCATATGCCCATGGGCATATGGTGTAGTGGTTAGGAGTGCGGGCTACTAACCCCAAGATTCCAAGTTTGATTCCAGGCAGTGACCTGAATAATAATAATAATAATAACATTGAAAAATACTTTAGGAATGAGAACACCGGTTCGAAATTTCCCCAAGATATCTGATGATGATTGAAGGGGATATCAGCCGAAACGGTGTGCTAACAACAAACAAGATGAGGACAAATATCTGTCAAATGTAAATAATGTACATAATTCCTCAGCTTAAATATAGCACTGTGTAATCTAAATAGTCTGATATTGAGGACAGAGGCATAGCTGTGAGGTTAAGAAGTTTGGTTCAAGTTAGGGGTTTGATCCCACTGTGAGCCATTTCCATACCAAAGCTTTATGCGTGTTGTCTGAAAGACAGAAACTGTTGCACATATATGTGTGTGTGAAGGTATATAACCTAGTGCTTAGGGTGTTGCACTCTTGGTCACAAGATCATGCTTGCTTTTGATTCCCAGATTGACAGTGCAGTGCATACTTGAACAAAACCACTTCATTTCACTTTGCCACATTTCCACTGCTCTAACTCTTCGAAACGCTTAGTTTTAGAATGGTGGCAGCTGATGAAGGAAATGTTCTCTATGTGGCCTGTGTGTTTTCTGTACTCTGTTTATCATTTTGTCCACATTTTTTTTTAAACATCCTGCACCCAGATATGCATCTATATATACATGTAGATGCAGGTATGTACATACATGCACGTATATATGCATATACTCATTTATTATTTGTATGATATATATATATATATATATATATATATATATATATATATACACACACACACATATATATATAGACATACATACACACACACACACACATATATATATTTATATA
>NC_068981.1:101383157-101393508 GCF_001194135.2 Octopus bimaculoides
CTTGTGCGGGTGGCACATAAAAGACACCATTTCGAGCGTGGCCGTTTTCGTGCGGGTGACACGTAAAAGCACCCACTACACTCTCTGAGTGGTTGGCGTTAGGAAGGGCATCCAGCTGTAGAAACTCTGCCAAATTAGACTGGAGCCTGGTGTTGCCATCCGGTTTCACCAGTCCTCAGTCAAATCGTCCAACCCATGCTAGCATGGAAAGCGGACGTTAAACGATGATGATGATATGTATATGTGTGTGTGTGTGTGTGTGTATATTATATATAAGTGCATGTGTGATAAATTGCAGCATCATGTAAAAATATCTTGCAGTATTTCTTCCCTCCAAGTTGTGTACTTTTTTTTCCAGCTAATTTTTTTTGTTTCAATCACTTTCCAACTACTTTGGCTAAGGACAAAGTGGTGGGGAGTAAGTATTTGATCAACCAAAATTCCCTGAATATGGTGTCCTGGCATGGATACAGTCCAAAAACTGAAACCAGTGAAAGAATAAATAACATACCCTCTTTTTTCCATCAGTGGTGCTACATCTTTGCAGAACAAGAATGGTGCCTTGACATTAGTTTCAAAGACCTGTTGGTAATAAGAACATTTTAAATATCAAACACCAAAATGAATACTTGGAGACAAATCAATAACAAAAAACAAAATACACTGATGATACAAACACAAAACCGTTTAAATCAAAATGAAATAATTGAACTTAAGGAAAATGTTATAATTGATTTCATAAAAATCGGTATATTCTCTTAAGACTCTCATAGGATTTCACCCCCAAATCCAATGCGTATTCAGGAGGATAACTCTAAATCTAGTGTGACTGCTCAGCTCTCATATTTGTATTAGTCATCTTAATTCTATTACATAATAAATAAAGATTCTCTCTCTCTCTCTCTCTCTCTCTCTCTCTCTCTCTCTCTCTCTCTCTCTCTCTCTTCTCCTCCACCACCAACATCATCACTTTTAATGTCCAATTTTCCATTTTTGCATTGGTCAGATGGATTTGTTGAGACACATTTTCAATGGTTGGATATCAATCCTGTAACCAACACTCCTTTGTTGTCAAACAAAGTGATGGACTAAAAGAAACATTAGAGTTTTTAGATGGGATACCTTGCAGCATTTGTTCTAGCACTTTATATGGAGTTCAAGTCCCACTGTGACCTTCATGGGTAGTAGACTTACTCCATTACCTGGTTTAACACCATCATCTGATCCTTAGATACCCTTTGCGTTGTCCACTCTGTTGCAAACACTCAGGACAGGTCTCTGGCTTAAGGATATCTTCCTAACTCCCTCCCTCTCACCAGTCTCAGAGACCCTGTAAAAGGCAATGGCCATTACTGTTCCTCCTGACTAAATGATAAAAATAATACATTTTTGACAACACTTCTCTAAAATATATTTAAACCTAGTAAAATATATTATCTACATTGACCCTTTTGTTACCATATTTCTAGTGAAACTGACATCTATATTTCGTTTTTGGATTTGGCTTACAAGATTCTTTATGTGAGTTCGTGTGTTGAAGCATATTCTGTTGTGTCTGGGGAGAGTATTCTCTTTTGGTGCCTCATAATTTAACACACTCACCGGTAAAATTTCCACTTATTTCTTTTTTATTTTTCTAAAATTTTCGTTGTGTCTTGCAATCTTTTCAATAGTTTTGACTCTGTCCGTTACTCACACTGCGTTCCTTTTTGTTTGTTTATGCGCATGTGTGTGGATCAGTGTGTGTATGTGCCTATACATGCATGTATGTATGTATGCATGTGTGTATGCACGTATGTGTGTGCATATGTATCTATCTATGTGTGTACATTTGTATGTATGTATTCTGCATATTCATGTGTTTGCATGTCCATGTTTGTGTGTTTTTATGTGTGTGTGTGTTTGTATATGTGGGTATGTGTACCTCTGTCTCCTTGTGTGTGCATGTCTGAGTGAGTGCATGTGTGTGTGTGTTTTGCAACTATGTACCATGTTTGTATGGATGGATGTGCATCTCCATATGTGTGGACATGTGTCTCCATATGTGTCCTTGTGTGAAGTAAAGTGTGTGTGTGTATATATGGTCATGTGTTTCAGTCTTCATTTGCATGTGTGCTTGTTTGTTCACATCACCTATGTAACTATCTGTCTGTATGTTAATCTGTTTACTTTCATATCCATATGCTTACATACGTGTGCATATACATATATATTCATACACCCACCCACACACACATACATACATCTCTCTACATATATATATATACATACACCCACACACACATACATACATCTATCTACATATCAGCCCACTAACTATTCTACTCTACCTATGTAAACTGTGGGTATTGGGGTATGGTATCTACTATGTATATTTCCTATTTAGTATATGGGAAGTTTCATTTATGAGGACGTACTCCCGTATTTGTCTAAGTGTTGGGTCCTTTGGGTGCTTGGATAAGATGTGGATGTCAAGTTGACAAAGGTTACCTCCATGCTGGTCCTTTGCATGTTGATAGAGTATGGAAGACTGTTTTTTGTCATCATATTGTCTCAAATGTTCAAAGTATTTGAAGAGATTTAATAAAATAATTGTTCATTAGTAAAACTAGTAGAAAGATCATAGACATTCTTTCAAAAAATGTTTCATGAAGTATTTCATTTCATATTTTGTTTGCAAGTGTCTTGATGTGAACTCATGTGTTGAAACACATTTTGCTGTATCTTGAGAAGGCTAATGCCAATAATAAACAGACACACAGGTTTAAACTTTTTCATTGTCATTTGCAACCTCATCAATAACATGCCCTCACTACTCCAGGTCTACTTCAGGAAATAAGCAGCTTAAAATATTTAAATTGTGGAAATAGATCGATAATCTGCTTGTGGGTCTTCCCTGAATGTAAATATTCTATTCATTTGTATATATAAATAATTCTCCTTACCTTATCCCAAACATCTTCAGAAGTCTGAAAGAAATGGTGAAAAGTATTAGTTTTATATCAACATTTTTATACTTGTAAGTGATTATGGAATACAGTGAATTAGGAAAATAACTTACAGAGCACATGATTACAAAATCAAAATTATTGCTATCATTAGTGTGTGCTGCCTAAAAGCAAATAACTTAAGTTTACTTATCTTTGTCTACCTAGCTGAAAACAGGTTCCACTTCTAATTCACAGTAGAATGGTACAACAATGCACTATAGAACAAAAAATGGACTATATACCTGTTGTAATTTGGTTATCTATAGTCTGATGATATTTCGGAATTACAATTCCTTCTTCAGATCTTCTTAGCTGGAGTCTTACAGCAGAGACTCCAGCTAAGAAGATCCGAAGAAGGAATTGTAATTCCGAAATATCATCAACCTATAGATAACCAAATTACGACAGGTATATAGTTCATTTTTTGTTCTATAGTGCATTGTTGTACAATTCTAAACTTTTTATTTTTAGAAAGATATTGTAGGGTAGGTGTGAGACACCAGATCTGGCCAGTTTGATCATAAAACAAGTAGAAATTTGGGGAGGATATGGTTAGGTTTAAATGCTGAACAGTTAAGTGAGGAAGTGAATACTCAAAGAAAGGTAACTCCTGTTTAAAATAATAGTCAAAGTACCATTTTAATTGTGCTGTGCTTTAGTGAAGAACCAATAAAACAACTTGATCAGAGATAACTCAAGGATAAACATACACGAGTAGAAGGCAATGCCTGATCTGTAGTTAAAGATGTAACAAGACATCTGGTCATTTATTTCAGCTGTTTCCATGTTTCGGTAAAAGTATCTCCAGAGGTTCACAACCATTATTTTTTTTTTTTTTGTGTGTGATGAATTTCTTGAACTCTAATGTTATTTATTTGCTTCTCTAAAAGAAAAAAAAAAGAAAGGAAGATACTTACATCTAATACTGGTCCAAAAGCAGGATTGATCCCAGCATTATTTACTAGGATGTCTAAACCACCAAACTTTGCAAGTGTCTAGAGAAAGAGAAAATATAAATTATATATTAAAGAGAATACTTGGTGGATGTCAGTCGATTTGATAGACTTGTTAAAGTCTGGAAAAATGTCTTGCAACATTCGTTTTGGCTCTTTGCATTCACAGTTCAAATCCTGCTGAAGTCAACTTATCCTTTCAGAGTTGATAAAATCAAGAACTGGAGCCAATCGTTCTGACATACCTAATCAAAATTGCTGGTCTTGTGCCTAAATCAGAAACCATTATTTAATATTTATTTTATTATTGCAAGAGCCAATGTATTGGTAGAGTTAGTAGAGCATTAGCCTAAGTGCTGCATGATATTTACTTATGTTCCACAATTCTAAGTCTGAATCTTACAAAGATTAACTCTTCCTTTCATCCTTCTGGATGTGATGAAATAATGTACCAGTCAAATGTACTAGAGTAGCTGATACGATCAACTATAACACCTCTAAAATATAAAACCTTGTGCCTATGTCAGAAATCCTCATTATTTTTGCAGAGGAAAGGTAGTAAGAGGAAGAGTAGTAAGGACACAATGCACTACCAGTGATTGAACTCATGGCCTTACGATCATGAACGTATACCCCTAACCACTAAGCCATGTACCTTCACTGCTCATTATTGTTGTTACTGTTGTCATTTAGACCTAGATAGATTGTGACTGAGCAGACCCAGTCAACGATACTGGAGCTATTATCAACAGAGGCTTGAAAAAGAGACTATTTTAACAAGGGAGCCTCTATGTAGCTGTTTTATCTGTTAGAAATAGCAACCAAATCTCTCCCTCCCACTCACATCCTATTGTCTTAAATAAAGGATACATTACACAATCATGTTTAAAAAAGGTAGGGTGGTCAAGATTGGATAATAATTCTGCACAATCAAGGTTTGACTGTGAGATAAACAACACTGATAAAATTTGAAAGATTAACCAAATGAGCCCATTACTTTTCATTCTGATATTTATTTTATTCACCCTTAAGGAAATGAAAGGCAAAGAGAACTGCATCAGGATTTAACCCCAGAATATGAGCATATGAACCAATTTATTGTTTTACCAACAAAAAGTTTTTTTTTTAAATTAAATATAACAAATTCAAAATAGCTAAAACATTGTACTAACTTCTTCAACAAGTTTCTTTCTGTCTTCAGGTTTTGCAACATGGCAGACTGTTCCTGCAACATTCAAACTTTTTGAAGTGAGACTAGACACTGCTTCATCAACTCTGGCTGCTTTACGACTACTAACCATTACTTTAGCACCATCTTCTGCTAGCCTCTTCGCAATAGCAAAGCCAATTCTGTAAAGTAAAAATAAAAATATAAATCATTTCTTTCAACAAGATGTCAAGTGCTTTTAATGTTATTCCCAGAACAGTGTATAGACATACTTCTCTTTTTTCAAGGTCGTTCCACTCCTTTATACTCCTTTCACAACTGAGAAAACCAACTCTTTTCCAATCCTCAACACCAACTAGTTTCATACCTCACATATCTCCCTGACAGATATCCATACACCTAATACCCTTGATTACTTTCCTACTTCCAAACTAAACTACTACTACTAAATGCTATTATTTATAGCTATGAGATTCATCATTTCTAAAAAGAATTGTTCCATGTCTCTGAAAGTGTTTAAATTCTTAAGACATCAACAACATACAATTTTCACTGGTAAGAATGGAGTTTGTAAAACAAATAAAGAAATCTGAAGGCTTGCTTTGGATCAATGTTAGAATGCCTGTCATGTCTACAGGGGATGTGAGTTTGAGTCTCACAAGTAGCCTGTAGTAACGCCTTACTAGCAGACGACCTTTCCGGTAAGCTTATCCACGCATTCTCAGGGACTAGTTCCGGAAGGAACACGGGAAGAGTCTCATGCGCATGCGTGGAATTCAACATCTAAAACGTTCCCGCTCTTTTCATTCTCTTTCTCGGTCGGCCGGCCATGAGCATGGACGGGTCAAGCTGTCTCTCCAACATCTCAGCAACCATGCCTATTTCCTCCATGAATAAATATTGTTGTGTTGATGGTTCAGAATCAGCGTTTTGTTGTTTCTACAGAATTTAGTATAGGAAAGCGGGTGTACACCTAATGGTGTATAACCACTTTCCTATAAGCCTTTGACTTTTCCTATTCATTTGATTTTTGATGCAATATTTACACACTATTATTTATAACTTTATTTGCTTCAAGATTCACCATTCCTAAATTTGCATATAATGGCAATTTTATTCATTTATTATTGTAATCAGCTACAAGAAGAAACTTAAGCCAGTATTCAATATATTCAATTATAAGATGAAGTAAATTCTAGACAAATTACAGGGATTAATGGAATCAACTGAAATCCTTGACAATGTTGCCCTAGTGACCACAGTCTAATTACAAGAAACAGTAAACGAATAAATTAGGTAAAATGTCATTTAAGAAAAACAAATATAAAAGTAGTTTTGTAAATATTAAAACACTAGAAGTTATCAACAAACACTGCCCTAGTTATATAGAGGACTTTTGGACTTATCATGGAAAAGAGAACAAGATAAGAGTATGCTATGCAAATATTGGTGGTATGCTGATATAAAGCTGAAGATTGATGTTGTTTAGCTCCACGTCAGCTTTCATTGAATAGATTTATGATTAAAAGACTTCCAGCCAAGACAATCTGACATTTTTTGTACATACATATATATGTTTGTATATATATGTGTGCATGTGTGTGTGTGTAAATTTCATAAAACAAGATGGAGTGAATGGGCTTTAATCACAAATCACAATAATTGTTTCTGTGCATTAGTTAACAGCTGTAGTTGATGAGTTTCTCATATTATACATATTATTACATAAATATTATATAAACATATATTATATAAACGGCGACGCTCAAATGGTGTTTTTATGTGCCACCTACACAGGAGTCAGTCCAGCGGCACTGGCAACAACCTTGCTCAAATGTTTGTGTATATATATATATATATATATATGTGTGTGTGTGTATTTATATATATTTATATGTATATATGCATTTAATATATATATGTATGTGTATATATATATATATATATATATATATATATATATATATATATATATATATATATATATATATATATATATATATATATATATATATGAAAGAAGGTTTGAAAATGCAATTTTAAAGATGTTTATTCACTTGACTGGTTTCACTTTTTTAGAGAAAGATTATCAAAAAAGTGAAAACGGTCAAGTGAATCAACGAAATTCTCTACTAATATACCTTGGACTATGTAGTTTCCGAGAACATAGGAATTTTGGGGAAAAACAACTGTGGGTTATTTTTGGGAATCGTTCCTCACTCGAGGATGTTTCGGAACAAGTCATCCAGATTTATTTCATTTTGTGTGTTTGTGCATCCGTAGATTTCTACCACTTACACTCATATATATGTAATTAAAGAAGTTCAAACAGGGAATTATTCCATTCAATATCATGTTTACTACAGAGATTATGTAACAAATTATACTTTATACTTCTATATTTAACTGTGCGTGTGTATTATTTATTTTTGCTTCTGATGTCTTCTGCCTTTCTATTAGAAACGTTTACCTGGGATTTTAGTTAAAGTGAAAAAAAAAGATCGTATAGAACAGATAAGTCGTCTTAATAACATATTTCTGTGTACCAGAACTATAGCTGTTATTTTTAACATAGCGAGTCTTCTGGTGAGGGCTTTAGTTGCCTTCATTGCTCGTTTGTTGCGTCAAAAGAAATCTACGGATGCACAAATGAACCAAAACGGAGAAACACCCCCGAGTGGGGAACGGTCCTCAAAAATAACCCCCAATTGTTTTCCCTCAAAATTCCTATGTTCTCGGAATCTACATAGTCCAAGGTGTATTTGTAGAGAATTTCCTTAACAAATATCCATTTTCTTTAAAATTAAGACGAATTGAAATGGACGCCAGTGAATTTTCCGAAATTCCCCCATCCCACCCCTCCTAAAACACTTTCTCCCAAAAGTTTTGAATATTCGGAATTTACATGATATAACACATATTCGTAGAAATTTTCATTGAAAAATATGCATTTTTCTGAAAATTATGATCGTCCAAAGTCGGGGCGGGGTGCAGAAATCTGTAGTTATGCCATATATTTGTGTGTGTGTGTGACAATTAATTGGCTGTCATAATAAAACTCAGAGTTTCGGATGCTGGGGCTGAAGTCTGCTCCGGCATCTCATCAGTTATTAAGACATACAAAAACACTATGAAAAAAAAACGCTGAATAAAGGGAAATTACTCCAATAGGCGTGGAGAAAGTAAAACTTCGTTCATAGAATCTGCATATATGCGTACATATACATATATATACACGTACGCGCACCCACACACACACACACGCGTGAGTGTGTGTGTGGCTGTGTGGTGAGTGCTTGCTTAGCAGCCACATGGTTCCGGACTGAGTCCAACTGTGTGGCACCTTGAGCAATTGTCTTCTACTATAGCCTCGGGCCGACTAAAGCCATGTAAGTGGATTTGGTAGACGGAAACAGAAAGAAGTCCGTCGTATATATGTATATGTGTGTCTGTGTTAGTCCCACCCCCAACATCGCTTGACAACCGATGGTGGTGTGTTTACGTCCCCGTAAAAGAGACCGATAGAATAAGTACCAGGCTTACAAAGAATAAGTCCTGGGGTCTATTTTCTCGACTAAAGGCGGTGCTCCAGCATGGTCGCAGTCAAATGACTGAAACAAGTAAAAGAGTATATATATGTAGATAGATATATATATAGATGCATATATATGTGTGTGTGTTTTCGATACAGGTGAGGGAAGCTTTTCTCGCGAATGTTGTCGCGACTATACAGTTGCTGGTGGGTCGTTCACTGTAACATGAAAAGCGATATTCAACAGTTTTATATAGGTAAATAATTCAGAAACTTACCCATCACTGGAAGCAGTTACGATGGCAACTTTGCCCGCAAGACGAGCAACAGCAGACATTCTTTCTTCTTGAAATAAAATTATTTCACTTAACACCGCTTATAAAATAGACAGCGATTAAAACGTAACACCCGGATTTCCTGACCTAATATCCTCTACTCGACCCTTTTTTTCACTATAACTGTCATGTTTCTCTTATCTTTTTCTAGTCTAACCTCTTTATAACTGTTTATTTCTTCTCCTTTAATCTATGATGGGATGTTTACTTTTCCTGGAAAACAAACATAATGTTCTTTTGTTGACACAATCTTTGTTATTTTTCCGTTTTATATCTTTTCGTATGCGTACGTTTGTGTAATAGGATCGCATGTTTGTTTATGTGTGTCTGTGTTTACATGTGTTCATGCATACGCACACGTGTATGTGTTTGCAAGTGTTTACATAAGTGCAAAGTCAAGTAAATGGATCTCAGTAACTACTTAGTTACTTAGTTACTGAATTATAGTTTAAGTGGCTGAGTATTCCACAGACATATGTACTCCTAACGTAATTCCCAAACAGAATCAGTGAGATGCAATGTGTGCCGAGGCTGGTTTTTTTAACTTTAGGTTGTCTTTCTGAAGGTTTTGTCAACAATTTCACTCAGAAGGGACTTGATCAACTCGAACATATGGTAAAAGATACTTACCTCAGGTTCCACGCAGTAAGTTCAAACCCGGGGTGGTGGGACTTCTTAATTACGAAGTGAACTTCGTAACCACTCCGCCATGCACGCATATACTAGGTATAGACGAGCGTGTATGCATATATGTATAATACATAACACAAGTGTATGTATCAGCGATGATAAACCTTGTTGTTATTGTTTTTAGCCCTAGGTCAGCTCTGGTTGAATAAATCTATGCTAAAAACGTCCCAGTGATGACCATCACACCTTACTTGCAAACGATGTATCCAGGACTCGATTATCTAATGTGTCCTTCCTTTTCTAATTTGGTAATATTTAGTTTAAAGGGGAAATGGCTACTACTTCTAGCCGGTCGAGCAAGGAGACATTTGATTCCTTTGCACGCAACGTTGCCTCGCCACTAAATCGAATCGCACTTAACTGCTATTTCTTTTTTCTTTTTTTTTTTTTTTTCCAAAAAATTTTGGGGGATTGCTGTTTTCTGTATAGGAGAATACGTTTTTGCCCAAAAATCACATTTTCAAAATTTTAGTTTTCCCCTACACCAATTTCTTAATTTTTAATTTTCTTCAGATTTTTTTTTAATCCACATAGAAAATAGAGATTAAAAATCTGGGAATTTTTTTTTTTTTTAAGAAACACTCAATACTTCTCCACCCACCCCCTCACCTACCCATCACCTCTCCGCTTTCAAAAAAATAAAATCCCAGAATGTTTCACTTTCGATTGATGTTTCACGCATG
>NC_068981.1:101393936-101396157 GCF_001194135.2 Octopus bimaculoides
AGATTAAATACGCTTTACACCGCTTAATCAGCCAAAGGAGTAAATATAAACAACTGAATACTTGTCAGTGATTGGTTGAAATTATCGAAATAAGACAATTTTTTACATGAAATAAATTCGAATACAAAAATATTTTTCTGTTCTATAACACAAAATAGATAAGTATACAAAGTTTGAAAGTCTTTCGGTACCAAAAACACTACATAAAACATTAATGAAAAATGTGGCCCCCGTTTTAAAATAGATCCCAGAATTCTACTGAAATAGCAGACGTCAAAAATATCAGACCACCACCAGAAATCCCAACATGGTAGAAACAACAGTTAAACGACATTATTTCTGGAAAAATTCCCCCGCTTTCACAAAAGCTAAAAGTAAAACATTCAGGGGTGATGGGTGGAGGTTGGAGAAGGGAATTTGAGTGTTTCTTTAAGAAATATTTATAAAAAAAACAATTTGAGAAAGTCAAAAATTAAGAAATTGGGGTGGGGTGAAGTGGGGGAAAACTAAAATTTTGAAAACATGATTTTTGAGCAAAATCATATTCACCTGTATCATCAAAAACATAGAAATCCAAAAACATTTTTGCAAATAAACAACACTGAAAATGTTGGGTGTACACATTCTTTACCTTCGCCACTTAGGTGTCAGTCTAATAAAATTATTCTTTGCTAGCCAAAGGCCTTCTTTGGGAGATTTCAGAAACTTGAAGAGTGGATGCACTCTTTTTTAATGCCATTAATAGAGTGAGTTAAATGCAGTGTTTCTCATGGGTGGGTGAATAGGCTGCAACAATTGAAAAACTGGCTGACAAATTGTGATGTTTTTGTAGTGGAGTCACCAAAATGTGGTATGTTTTTGTTTAGTGTCGGTGCGATAGGCATGTGTCTGCCTGTGAAATGACAAAATGATAACAGGTTCAACTATAACATTTTTTTATTTGCTGGTGTTAATAAATAATATTTGCCACTACATTCAATTTTGGCAACTTGCTTCGAGTTGCTAGAAAAATGATGGAACCAGGATACATTTTTATAAAATTAAAATGGTTTCCAGCTCTTTAAACAAGTGTAATATTTGCTTCGGTTCTTTATGTTCTTAGTTCAAATCCTAGTGAGGTCAACTTTGCATTCTCTCTCTCTAGAATATATAAAAGAACATACAACTCAAACATCGAAGCCAACGACCTACTCCCCTCGAAAACCACTTTCCTTGTGCCTTGGTTGCATGGTAAAGAAGTTTGATTCACAACCACAGGGTTTTGGGTTCAGTCCCACTACACGGTACCTAGGGTAAATATCTTCTACTACAGTCCCAGACTGACCAATGCCATGTGAGAGACTTTTGTAAATGGAAACTATGCAGAAGCCCACCATGTATACATATACATATATGTGTGTGTGTGTGTATCTATGTATGTATTTGCAATGCAAACAAAAAAAATAGTTCTCAAAACTTGAGTATGTATATATATATATATATGTCTTTGCGTTTACACTCCCCGCCAGTAAAAACTGGCATTGGTTTACGTCCCCTAACAATTAGGCAAAAGAAACCAGCTGAATAAGTTCCATGACTAATTGCAGAAACAAGTTAAAGAATAAAGGAATGACAAAATAATCCTGTAATATTGGAAGATGAAAACTAGTCTTTGTCAGTTTCAGTACCACTGATGTCTGTATATGTAATAATCCTTCTTTAAATTTGTCCTGTTAAGGAGTAAAGGTGACCGACCAAGAAACAGTTTTTTATCATTAGAGTTTACACAACAGCAACTCTGTCGAGTTATATCTTCTACACACTTGGTAAATCTTATATGTAACCATTACTCCATTTAGAAATTGAATTTGTAGAATGCATCTGTGATAGTAATTTTCTTGGCTTGAAAACCACAACTTTCTCTTTCATCCTCTATCTTTTATCTTTTACTTGTTTCAGTCATCTGACTGCGGACATGCTGGGGCACCGCTTTGAAGTGTTTTAGGTGAACAAATCACCCCCAGGACTTATTTTTTTAAGCCTAGTACTTGTTCTATCGATCTTTTGCCAAACCACTAAGTGGTTGTCAGGCGGTAGTGGGGGACAAACACAAGGACACACACACATAAATATATACACATGTATGTATATATACATATATGTATGTGTGTGTGTATGTATATATATATATATATATATATATATATATAGAGAGAGAGAGAGAGAGAGAGAGAGAGAGAGA
>NC_068981.1:101397194-101400601 GCF_001194135.2 Octopus bimaculoides
TGCAGATTCTTCTGGCTAATATATGTAAATTTATATCGCAGACTCCTCAGTATATCACAGGTTTCTGCAGTTGATAGGTATTTATATTCTTTTAGATTTTAATGATTTCTGTGGTAAAATAAGCACTTTCATGCCTAAAAATTAATAAACTAATAAATAAAGATACAGTACATCTATTCAATTTGACGGACAGATTTTTTTATTAATTTTTTTTTTTAACTAAATAGTTTGAAACTTCAGATACTCGTAGAATGTGTCACATAGAACAGGGTTTACTCCTAACGTTTTTGACAAAATTTTGTATTTTAGAAGTTATTTCGTGTTAGAGTTGTTGTATTTGGGTAATTTTAAACAATCAATGACGTGTATTCAGCTGAAGAAACTTACTGCTGCTGTTAGTTTTTCCTCATTCCTGCTCAACTTCACACTCCTCATTCCTCATCCTGTCCATCCATGTCACACCAACCATAGCCCTCAAACCTCTCGTCTCAAACAAATCTAGTCACCTCTCTCAGCCCCCACGTCTCTGTACCATATAACATTGTTGGCACAATCACACCTTTATACACACCTCTTTTCACTTTCATACTCAACCTTTTATCTTATACCTTTCATCACTCCCAGTATCTTACTCCCCTCCCTCACTCTATATCCCACTTCTTCAACCCCCCCCCCCAATCCACCGTCACATGTGATCCCAGAAACTTTAAAACACTCACCTCCTCTAACATCTCACCATTTATACTCACATCCATCCTACCAGCCATTCCATCTCATCATCACCTTACTCTTATCTGCATTCACTTTCAGTTTCCTCCTCTCACACACTCTTCCAAACTCTACCACCAGTCTCATCAGTTGCTCTTCCGAATCTGCCACCAGTGCTGTATCATCTGCAAACAACGACTGACCTGCCATTTTCTCCCACCATTTGAGCTCCCCTACCAAAAGCTCTAGCATTTACTTATCTCACCACACCATTCATATATAAATTAAACAGTCACCTTCACATCAAACCACTCACTCACTTCACCACCCACCCTAACACACACCCTACTTTCTCTATGAAAACTCTGTACAGCTCTCAACAATCTACCATCTACTCCATACAACCGCAACACCTGCCACATTGCATCCCTATCCACATGGTCATATGCCTTCTGTAGGTCCATAAAGATCCAATACACCTCCCTCCCTTTTAGGAGAGTTGGTTGCTATTTCTAGCAGGTCAAGTCAGTATGTAGGCACACTTTCACCTTACTTTGTTTCGTTGACTATTATTGTTGACCTGACCAAATGTGATACATTCAGAGCTTTAAGTCTGTTTGTGAGTCATTTTGATTGCAAGATTGCCTTGTGTATGATCTCTTCACAATAAACTATAAATAAACACCAAATAGAGCCCCTGGCATCATCACTGGCAGAAATAAGTAAGTCGGAGAAGGGAGGGCAAAATTATTAACTGGGGTAAAATAAGTTATTTCTGGTTTCTCATTACTTTCTTCCTAACTGTTTGAAATGATTACATTGCATGTATTGTATCATCATTTTGTATTGCTACATCATATTTAGGAGTAAAAATTGGTTAGCATAGTTGTTGTTGTTGAATTTGAGAGAGTCTGAAACATAACTAGTTGACATGTACTTGTATTTTCAAGAAATTTTTCTGCAACTTTACCCCAATTGTAATTGAGGCTGCTAATTTTATGCCCTAATTGTAATTGAGGCTGGATAATTTTTTGTGTTTCTCCATCAATATTCTTTTCTCTGTTGGATTCCAAGTCAATTTTTCCCACACTCATATCTAATTTGATAATTTTCAAGTTCCCCCAAAAATGTCTAAAATGGGATAACATGAGTAATGACTAATTTCAATTATCTGTTCTTTTTAACTGCATGGTGTGTTAATATATCACAAAGAGAGACACTCCAGCAGATCATGAAGAAGTTAGAGAGAAAATTTTATGTTCAGCTTTTTTTTTTATCTAGTCGAGTTTCATTAATTTCTTATTATGTGCCATTTTCCTCGGAGTCTCTTTTATTTGACCTAGATATTAATTTTTTTTTTCCATTTCTGATCTTTCTGATGTCTAAGGATGGATATTGATGTGTACGAGTCTGTTTACAAATGTTATTCTGAAGGATTAAAGAGCTAAATTTACCCTGTCTTGGCATACTCATTTTGCCCCAGCCAAATTTCTCTTTTATATGCTCAAAGAGAATGACGGTAAAATTCTGAAATAGTGGTCCAGATTATGTTATAATGTTTTTAATGCATTTAGAAAAGGTCGTTTGCTTAGCTGATATAGTTTTTGTAAGGTAGTAAGCATTTGTAAAAATATATTTTGTCTCAAAGTTAAAAATGCAGTAACACTCCTCCTTGTGCCCCACCTACCCCCTATGTAGCTATGCTACCACCGTTGCCAGATGTTTATTGTCGTCTGCTGGTATACTTTGGGTTTTCTTTTTCTTTGGTCTTTTTAACATTAAATGTCAATAAGAGGTTTCTCGAGACAAATACCGCAGCTTTCAGACTTTCAATAATATACCTGCTTTAAATGTGATATAAATTGTTATTTTGAACTAATACTGCTTCCATTGCTAATAATGAATAATGGGTTTGTTGTGTTTTATATAATTTTACACCTTTCTTTTACAAGTTCTAGATTTCAAGCAAATAACACGACAGATGTATTGTAAATTTTGCAAAAAGATCTTAATATCTAATACTTTTACCATCAAACATACCAAGGCAATTTTTCTGTTACTTAAATAATAATCTTTTCTACTATAGGCACAAGGCCTGGAATTTGGGAGAAAAGATAGCCTATTGGATCGACCCCAGTGCTCAACTGGTACTTATTTCATTGATTTTAAAAGGATGAAGGGCAAAAATCACCTCAGTGGAATTTGAACTCAGAACTTGAAGACAGACAAAATGCTGCTAAACATTTTGGGAAAGACTTCCACCCATCTCCCCCATTTTCTCCCAAATTTGTTTATTTTTTTTATTTTTTAGCCCAAAACCCTCATTTTCGGATATGGAGGTTCCGGAAATTTGCCAAAAGTTGACATTGTTAAATTACCCTGCTTCCACCTCCAAATTCTTCAATTTTGACTTTTTTCCCCAACACTAACCCTAAAACCATAACTCTAACCCTAAAACCATAATCCTAACCCTAAAACCATAACCCTAACCCTAAAACCCTAACCTTAACTGTGACCACAGAAATGTTTGGAAATTTTTGTCCAAATCATAATGTCCATATTTTTCCGCATATTTAGAAAAAAATTCTTAAAAACAATTTTACAAAATTTTTGGGAAATCCCTGTATTTTTCTGCATGTTTTGAAAAAAAAAAATTTTTTTTTAAGGGTGGTTTGTGTCGAGGACGGGCGGAAGTCTTG
>NC_068981.1:101401536-101411945 GCF_001194135.2 Octopus bimaculoides
AACACAGACACACAAACACACATACATATATATATATATATATATATATATATATATATACATATATACGACGGGCTTTTTTCAGTTTCCGTCTACCAAATCCACTCACAAGGCTTTGGTCAGCTCGAGGCTATAGTAGAAGACACTTGCCCAAGGTGCCACGCAGTGGGACTGAACCCGGAACCATATGGTTGGTAAGCAAGCTACTTACCACAAAGCCACTCCTACGCCTATATATAAGTTTCTTTGATATCTTTTTCTTTTTCACTTATTAAGTGACAAGACTTTTTGTTTAAGCCAAGACAGCTCTCAGGCTTTTTTATTGGTTTTATGAATAGGCTGGTATATGGAGAAGTGTGGGTGTGGTGTGCCATGCATGTGGATAACTTGCACACGTGTAGTGGGTGAACATGTCGCTTGTGATTCCATATGTGTGTAATTGTGTGCCTTTGTTTATTCAGGGCCTCATTTTGTTGAAATATCATTTTTTGTTATATCAATCCTGTATTATTTTCTTGTGAACATACTCATCCATACGCACACAGGCACACTCACTTGCACACACACACACATGCACGAGCATGCTAACAGGAAAGTTTTTAAAACTTGCTCGTTTACCAACACACTCTCCCTTTCTTTCTCATCCACGTAAACCCAATCTTTTACGAATAATAAAAGTTAAGACAAATCGCATTACTTTCATTATCTAATGCTTTGTTTCCTCAAAATTCGCCAAAAAATCCTATCGAAAGATGAAGTTTTTGGAGATCGAGACAGCACATGGATGTTGAAAGTGACCCTTTTTCTGGACCGACAGGTAAGACTACCATAATTCTCTCTTCGCTTCCGTCTTTTTCTTCCTTTACATCACAAGCTATTTCGGCTCAAATGTAAAAAAAAAAAAATGATGGGCATGGTCCGTGTTTCAAATGAGACGGTTAAGCCATTTTGTGGTGAGTGAGATGTGACTGCTTGGCTGCAAAAAATTGGTGGCAAGACTCCAAAGTATAGATGATCTAACAAGTTTTGTACTGTTATACCTCGATGGATCAGCGTTGGTGCTATACCTGGAAATGGAAGAGAAGGACCAGTTGAGCACAGAAAAAAATAGAAGCCCAGCTGATGGAGGCCTTCACAGAAGGTCCATTTATGGCATATGGTTGACTGGGGAAAGCAAAGTGGATGGGCGAACAGGTCGCTGTGTTTGCCAATGAAATCAGCAGATTGGCTAGACTTGTGGGATATAGAGATTACACATTAGAACAAACCGTAAAATTAGCCTTTGTGACAGGATTTCCTGACCACGTGTCGGTCGAGCTGCAAAAGCTGCCGAACATTCACTCTATGGCAATGGTAGAGGTAATATCTCGGGCCAGAGCCATTGTTTCGTGTTGCAGGACAACACCTTTGGCAGTGATTGCAAGACCGAGAACGGGTCAAACAAAGAGCGGTGGAGAGGGGTCAAACAAGGAACGTGCACAACCCTTCAAAGGGCAGTGTTTTCGGTGTCAGGATTTGCACATGGCGAGGGACTGTAGGGAACCCAGGCCTGGAGTAATTTGCTATCAATGCAGACAGATAGGCCACATTGCTAGTGAATGCGTGCAGGGAAATGGTCAAGGGAAATTACTGCACCGGTAGTTGTCCCGTCGAAAGAATAGAGGCGTGTTTACAGTCATTGCCAGTAGTAGAAGTCATGGTGAACGGAAAGTAGTCACGAGCCCCCATGGGCACAGGCTGCTCAACAACGCTAATGACTCCAGAAGTGGTGGATGAATGGAGAGGAGTGAGTAGTGTAAGGGTTGTTGATGGTATGGAAGTTGAATGCAGAGGAAGTAGCGACGTGAAGACGGTGGTACGAGGAACAAGATTCAGGTTGCGGGCTATTGTAATTGATGGCGTAGTGGATGGGATTAATGTTGTGATGGAGATGGACGCCATTGTCCGCTTGGGCGGTGTTATGGTCAATGAAGCCGGTGTAGTGTTCGGTGATGTGGGGGCGCTATGCGCTGTAAGTTCGCAACAGGAGAGTGGTGAGAGTTGTCAAGAAAAATATGCTGCACACACCAACACAGACAAAGATTTTTGAGCTGTGTTCGATGGCCGGCAGTGGACAGTGGAATGGCACTGGAAGGGAGATCCTCTGACATTGAAAAATGCAGTAAGCTTCTATCAGCATACCCTGAAAGGGGATGCCAGAAGCGAGTTCGAGGGAGAGGTGGACCGGTGGATCAAGGAAGGTATTCTGATTCCTTGGAAGGAGGAAGTGAAGACTGGAGGTGCTACCGCTGATAGCAGTGGTGCAGCCGACGAAACATAAAGTCAGACCAGTATTGGATTTCCGGGAGCTGATCGACAGGTCCTATTAGTTATACTCTTTTACTTGTTTCAGTCATTTGACTGTGGCCATGCTGGAGCACTGCCTTTAGTTGAGCAAATCGATCCCAGGACTTATTCTTTGAATTTTAAAAAATCATACGGATAATCCGAATCAGCCATTTGTTTCTAATTTCAAAATAATTTTCAGACGAAGAGTTGTGTGATTTAAAGGAGATTTAGCTGTTGTTTTTAATCCCACAACCACCTGATACTTTTCTTGTTTCTCAGTCACTGATATGCAATGAATGTTTTTCAATATTTTTCTCCTCATAAACACTTTGAATGGAATGATGGGATTTCAACAAAAGAAAAAAAGATTTTTGTCATTTGAATTTTTATCCCTATCCTGCACATTAGTGAGTGTGTGTATAAGAAGTAAAAAAGAAACATTTACTAACAGAAAACGGTGCTATTAAAATAAATTATCTTTTACATTGGTGTTATGGTTAGTACAACTAAAGGTTTGGGATTGATTCCCAATAAGGTTCCACCACTCAAATACTGTTCTTTTTTAAGGCGGTGCTCCAGCATGGACGCAGTTAAATGACTGAAACAAGTTCTAAATGAATAAATAAATAAAAGAATACCTTTTTAAAATTATTATGGATAAATCCCAGCAATGACCTCATGCTCTCCAATATGTGTGTGATCATAACAGGTTAAGTCTAATCTGTAGGGATTTCTGGGGATGGGAGAATGAAAAAATTTTAATTTAAGGAAACTTTAAATTTCTGAAAATACCAAATAGTAAACTCTTTATGACTGGTTACAAGGTGTACTTCGATCCAGAATCTATAATAAGCCGTGCATATGCGCAAATATTTTTAACTTCTTGAATTTGGATTTCAAAAATTAACTTGAAATTATAAACATTAACAGATGTATTCCCCCCTACTCCCTAAATTCCAAAACTTTCCAGTGTTTAAAAATTTTTATTTTAATTCTTGGATTTCGTAATAGAATTAATATGATTAGCCAATAAAAGAATTTTTTAAAAAATATTTTACCCCACACCCCAATTCCCAAACTTTCATTATCGAGTCTTGCATATTTGCGTAAGAGAAAAACATTTACTAACAGAAAATTATGTTATTAAAATAAATCATCTCTAAAATACCTTTAAATTTTTACTGTTTCCAGTGTTTCTGGTTTTATTGATTTTATTGTGCCATACGGGTGGTGAAGCTACAGACATTTGTAGCGAAACCTTGAGAGAGTGGAGGCAGATGACAGGGGCCTCCACAATCGTCGATTTGAAGTCGGCATACCTGCAGCTGCATGTAGCTGAGAGACTGTGGAAATATCAGCTGGTAAGGTATAAGGGATGGATATACTGCCTGACCAGGTTGGGATTCAGGCTGAATTCAGCACCAAAGATCATTGCGACAATTCTAAAGACCATCCTGGGAAAGGCCGACAAAGTGAAAAGAGCCACCAATTCCTATATCAATGACACCCTGGTGGATGAGAGCATAGTGTCAGCAAAGGGGGTCATAAGCCACCTGAAGAGTTTTGGGCTAACTGCCAACCCACCGGAGGCAATGGAAGGAGGAGCAGCCCTGGGACTCAAGCTTCAAGATTTTGATGATGTGATTGTTTATTTTTAGAATGACATTGTAAGGTGAAAGGCCAGATCTAGCTGTTTAAACATGAGACTGGAAGAATGTTTGTTTAAGTGCTAAGGGTTCAAGTAAGAGGGTTGGAAAAACTCATACTATGCCACTGGTCTATCACTCTGTTATTGTATAAATGGCACTATGTAATATAGCTCACATAAATTTTGTTCCATTATCAAATACCTTTGTTTAAATATTGTAATATGAAACACTTCTTGATCATGTATCTTTAATAGAAGACACTGCACATACAAGAGGGTGCTGAAAAGTTCCTGGTTTTAAGGGTATCAGGAAAGGTCTAGTTGTAAGCCCAACCTTCTGAGTTCTTTTGCAGGGCTTAGAAAAACCTATGGACTGCTGCAATAAGTGTGTAAATCTAAGAGGGGAATGTGCTGAATAAAATCATAATTAACTGATCCTTCTGTATTTTCTTTTACCCAAAGCCAGGAACCTTTCTGCATACCCTCGTATATTAACAAAAACAATATTAACTAAAGAACAAGCTCCAACATGAACTATCAAATAAATCCAAACCGGACTGAGATTTTTGCACTTTATGAAATGATTCTCTAAGTAGCACTTAATTCACTATTTATATTAAAGAGTGAAATAAGTTTAAAGATGAGTACTTTATAGGTTGGGCTTCATAAAGGATGCTAATAATTATTAAAACAAGTCTCAGATCTGAAAAATAAAACCAAATTATTTAAATATAATAGTGTTGAGAAAGTCCTTGAGAAAAGTTTCCCAGTAAAACAATTGGTTTTAATATAAGTCAAAAGATTTTGGATGGAAGTTTTTTTGTCTTGCTTTGTGGTTCTAAATATTTTCTTTGGATTTCTGTTTTAATCATAACATATTACAACTCAAATTATTTTTCAAAAATTATTATTTTTATCCTCTCCTGTTCATAACTTATTTATTTTTAATTATTTCCAATTATTTTTTCTCTTTCTGAATAATATGTTTTAAACATAGGAAATTAGAATTCTGCAGAAACATAATCTTTCAAAATTTCAGTTTATTTAATGTTTTATACACTGTCCCACCTCTGTCTCACTGACCAAAATTGATTGTAGCAGACCATGTACCTGTAACTTTCTGTTATAGAGTTTATTAGTTTATTTATTTTTTAGTGTGTGTGTGTGTATGTACATGCATGCACATGCGCACTTGTCTTCATATACCATGTGAGTTGTAAACAAGTGGCACTATCATACAAGCAGTATTTGTTTCCAATAGAAATGTGCCTGACTATAGTGAAGTACTACCTTCCTGAGAACCAGGTAAGAATTGGCAACAGGAAAGGGCACTGGCTGTAAAAAATCTACCTCAACAAATTCATTCTGACTCATGAAAGCATGAAAAAGTGGACTTAAAATTGATGACGATGGTGATGATGATGTATGTATGTGTGTGGATGGTATTCTTACTGAATATTGATGTATTCAAATAACCTTGACTTCTAATCATCATTTAATATGGTTCCCATGTTGGCATGGGTTGGATGGTTTGACTGGGGCTGGCAAGCCAGAGGACTGCTCCAAGCTCCAATGTCTGCTTTGGCATGGTTTCTACAGCTGGATGCCTTTCCTAATGTTAACTTCTTTACAGGATGTACTGAATGCTTTTTATGTGGAACCAACAATAGCAAGGTTCTCAAGGAACTCACAAGTCAAGACAAGACCCCTCAACTGAGGGTGGTGGAGAGTAATACTGACAGAGGTGTCTTTATGTCAGGTGATGAAGAGTTGAAGTATGATAGGGGGACAGGAGCAGGTGTCTTGTTGTAGGAGATATACATGGTTACCCCAGTTTGAAGATTAGAAGGATGGTGGTAAAGATGTTTCAAAGTAGACCCTTAAACAACAGGAAGGTAAATAGAGAGAAGTGGTATGGATGGGTAAGTAAATTGATGGGCATGTGAGAAGCAAATATGGCAGATGGATAGAAGTAGCTGCAGTGAGTGGTGAAAATGGGTGGAGGCAAAAATCAATCATGAATATGTTAGATGAGAAACTGGAGGATGTAGTTATGGATCAGGAAGCTAATAGTTGACAGCAAGTCTCAATTTAGATATCAACAAGTAGATATACTTATAAACTTGAGAGCTTTTCTTAGAAGTTTAGTTTAGGGGAAGGCTGCTTTAATCTAAGTATGCTAGCACTTTACTGTTCATATCCTATTTAAATTGAAATAGAAAACAAAGCTACTGGCTTGTGATGACCATTTGTACGAGCTGTATATAAAGATGCAGTAAGTAAAGTGACAGTCAACAATGATTTCAGTGACAAATTTAACCCTTTAGCATGTCAAATGTAATGATTATTTGTTCATATTGTTTTGACTTAATCATGAATTATCTTGTAGCTCCAAGATTTTGATGATTGATTGTTTATTTTTAGAATGACATTGTAGGATAGGTGTGAGAGGTCAGATCTGGACAATCTGAACATAAAATGGTTAGAATATTTGGGCCAGATATGGTCAGTTTAAATGATAAAGGGTTAGCATGAAGGTAGAAGTCCTTAGTCCCCTCCTTTTCATCATATTCCTACATCCATCATTGAGAAGTTTAAAATTGACTGTCTATGGGAACTCCTTTATGCTGATGATCTAGTTCTCATGGCTAAATATCTATAGTGGAATTAAAGAGGAAATTCCAAGCATGGCAGCTAAAACTAGATTTGAGAGGCCTCACAGTAAATTTAGCAAATACTATGGTTTTAATAAATAAGAAAGAAGACAGGATACTAAAATCTTTAGGGAAATTACCTTGCTTGATATGCAGAAAAGGAGTACATATAAACTCCATACACAGTACTCAATGTGAGCTATGGACACACAATAGTTGTAGTGTAATCACAGACAGATGGATAAAGAAAGCAAACTTCATTTGTGAAGCTGCACTGAAGTATTTTCTCTACAGGAATTGCAAAGACATCCATTTTTGTGTTTGCTGTCTTAAATGCAATGAACCTGTGACTGTCAGTTGTTAAAAATTTACAAAATACAATTTATTAGCAACATATACAAAGTAAAATAGTTTCTGAGATTTGAAACTCTGTTGCAAAAGAGCACATAGGATAAGATATCCTGATAACTCTTTAACATTTAATCCATCCATATCTGGCCCAAATATTCTACCCATTTTATGTTCAAACTGACTATATCTGGCCTTTCATACCTAATATACAATGGCATTCTAAAAATAAACTAGAAAAACACTCAGAAAGTGCAGACCTCCACCAAGCAGCTCATTTCCACCCTTATACATGCATGCTGAAAATTGTCCAATTTCCCAGACCAATGCCGGCAAAAACATAACCTCCTTGGTGGGGTTAAAAAAAAAATAACACAGCCATATGATTTTTAAAAAGAACCCTTTAAAAACAGGCATCATCTGAAGCAGTTATAATACATTGATGACAACAGCAGCAGAGGGAGCAAAGCCTGAGATTTTTGAGTTGATCCCAATAGTCAAGGCTTATCATGTCATCCTCCACAAACCTCCGCCAAGCAGCTCATTTTAAGATAGATACACGAGTAAAATTACTAATAGAGAAACAAAAATAAACTTTGGAAACAGCAACGCCACCATAGGTTAAGTGGAAACGATGAACATGTTTTCAAGGGAGATAATCAATGAACGTAACATTGTAATACTTCATGTAAAGTAAATATAACAAATGAAAAATCCTTCAAAAATCCATAAAAATCCACGGATCACTACTAAAATTTCATCATCTGTTCTTTGTATCATTACCAACTTTTCTTGCAAGTTTCATCAAATACTGTTCACAACTTTTTGAGTTATTTTGCACACAGACGGACAAACCAACACCGATGAAAACATACCCTCCTTCCTTGGCAGAGGTAACAATCACATCACTGTAATCTTGAAGCTGCAAGATAATGCATGATTAATTCAAATCAATGTAAATAAATAAGCATTACATTTAACAGAATGATCTGAACACTAAAGGGTTAAATATTATCAAATCCATAAAATTATTTCATGTAGTAAAGAAAATCATTTAGAAATGAATTACTTTGATAATTTTGTTTTCTATGAAAAGTGAAGTAGCAGAATTCCTGAAAACTATGGCATGATGTAATTTGTATCAGTGCTTCAACCCAAGACAACTGAAACTATATCAAATTCTGAAAAACAAAAGCTAGTGCAATAAACAAAAAACAAACAAAAAAAAGAAAATTGAGAAAAGAAAAAAGAAAAATAGATCTGAACATTGAAAGTCTCAATTAGTGGATATAATTGGAGATACTTATAAACTTGAGAGCTTTCCATTGAAATTTAGTTTATGAAAAGGTTACTTTAATCTAAGTACATTAGCACTTTACTATTCATATCCCATTTAAAGGTTGGGTTCTGTAAAGGATTCAAAAATTAAAGTTGAAATATAAAACAAAACTGCTATTGATAAGAATTAGCCAGTAAGATTATTTTACATTACAAGGAAAAGGATTTTGTTTTGGTTGGATGATCTTGGCTCTGTTTTAGAATAGACGGAAATAAACTTTGCATTCTGAAAAGTCTAAAATGTAAAGTTTTGATATTTATTTTCATCCTTTTCCCTGTTTTGACCAATCAACTATTGGACTGGGGTAAGGGTGCAGTACATCATCAAGTGTTGAGTCACTCACATCAACCCCATGGCTTATTTCAGTCTGGTACTTATTTTATTGATTTATATAGGCATAGGAGTGGCTGTGTGGTAAGTAGCTTGCTTACGAACCACATGGTTCCGGGTTCAGTCCCACTGCATGGCACCTTGGTGTGTTTACACCCCTGTAACTTAGTAGTTTGGCAAAAGAGACTGATAGAATAAGTACTAGGTTTACAAAGAATAAGTCCTGGGGTCGATTTGCTCGACTAAAGGCAGTGCTCCAGCATGGCCACAGTCAAATGACTGAAACAAGTAAAAGAGTATAACTAACAGGACCTGTGGAGTTTCCACAAACCGATTAATAGAATGTTGAGTAAATAATAAACTTTTTTTATATATATGTATGTATAAAAATAAGGCATTGAAGAAAGGAGTAATTAAAATCTTTACATATATAATAGAATGAGATACTTAGGCAGCAAATACTAAAAGTGCGTATATTTGTACAGTTCTGTTTACAAATACATAAAGTTTAGCTATTAATTCTATCTATTTTTAAGATGCAATACTCATAAGCTGGGAAAATAAACAATTCATAGAGATACTTGGAAGTGTCCACCATGTGTGCAAAGATTTCCATCATCTGTTCCTTGATACCCCACCTCCCAACATAGAGCCATGCCAGTTTCCTCTAATATTAATACAGAAAACAATAGACTTATATATGTAGAAAACTATATAATACATGCCACATATAAATAGTTTCCTTTTTTGAAAGATATTAATTTAATTTATATATATATATATATATATATATACTAGCAGAAGTGCCCGGTGTTGCTCGGGGCTGAATTGCTTTAAAGTACTGTTAATGATTCTATTCAATTATGATTATTGAGGCAAAGATTGATATAAATTAACGCCCAACCAATCGATTTGCAACTGGATAGAAAGCCCTGCAAAGAGCATTGCAACACTCTAAGAAGAGGTAACAATAGAATGTGAGGTGGCCCTGAAAAGGCTGTTTTATCATTCTCACAATTGTAACAATTTGGCAGGTAGTCCTGGAAGGGTGTGTAAAACGTTTGCAGGTGAATACGGCGTGTTCCTTTTCCACCAACAGCAGTGGATGTGCAGTTACAAAACTTCATGCTCTGTGAAAACAGAACAGATGCCCTATGGAGGAAAGAGGGGGATCAATCACGGGTAAGTAAATATGGGTAAGTTTGAAAATATACAATAATAGCATCTACTCACCATATGTCAGACCAGCAAGAGTGTAAAATGACCTGTTACTTTTGAATATTTTGTATTTGATGTAAAATGTAACGGTGTAAAATATAATGGTGAGAGAGAGGATGTATGTATTTAGTTTTATCGACTTTTGAAGTCTTGTTATTTGATGTAAATTGTAATGGCGTGTAAGAGATAGTTACTTCATGCAATTATTTTTATCCATTCGTTTCATTGATCGTCGTTATGATTACATTTGTTGTTGCATAAAATATGTTGCTTGGTTTTCAAATTGTATGTTGCGATCCTGTTGCCGCTGATGTAAACTGTAATGTTTAGAGAGGAGATGGAAGTGAGGGGGGAGGGGATGTTTCATGTACGTCGGATGCAGAAGATGAGGCTGCTGTGCTGATGAAGGGAGGGAAATAGAGCGAGCGGAGGCCAGGTGTTGGTGAAGTATGAAGTAATTGCAGGGAACCGCCTAAAAATGTAAATGTTGTCATAAAAGCATTGTTGACCGTTTGAGAGTTGTACGGAAGTGAAATAGTAACGT
>NC_068981.1:101412291-101416166 GCF_001194135.2 Octopus bimaculoides
CCCGCGACAGACAGCAGTTGCCCCTGTGCTTTGTTAATTGACATTGCGAAGCATGGCCTGACTGGAAACTGGGACCTCTGAAATGTGAAAGGTAGGTCTGCTCCTGATGGGAAAAGATGCATCCTCGATATGAGCACAACGTTGCCTCAACCGCACCCTGTGATTGTTGTGGCCTCAATTAGATTGGGAGATAAGGACTTAACGATCAAACGTGTCCCATTGCATTGTTTTAGCGGAACCAAATTTCGAATGAGCATTATAGGGGCACCAACTTTCAGTTTCAGAATGTGTGGGGGTAGTCCAGGGGGCTGAAAGGAATTTAGTACCTCTATTGGATAGTTGATGACGTCCTCGGGGTCAGGAGTTCTATCGATAGACTTATATATATATAGCAATCCCTAGGAAAGAGTTTTAGCATTTCATAATTAATATGGTAAACAGTTTTATTCTTCGGGGCCAGAATAGCCCTTTGACCAATCCAATCCATATGCTGATAATTTGCTTGGAGATCTGGGAACACTGCATCCGTGAGATCAGAAAGCGTATTAACAATGGTACAAAGTGAATCGATGGCAACATTACCCTTTTCATCACAGGGAGTTTTGCCTTCGCCAAGTGCATGGAGGGTATTAGAAAATTCTGCTGATGCTATGTCACCTCGCATATGAGCACACATGTTAGTGTTAAGTTTGAGTCTTCACCAGGGGCCACAATGTGGATGACTTAAGATATGCACGTACTGTATCAGCTCTAGTTGAAGACGACTGTAACGGCTATGAACATGTATGTCTCGCTTATTGTGCTGTTCACCATGGAGAAGTACAGCCACTTCATTGCACAAAGGAGCATTTTAACAGCGTGCGTGCTCCTCAGAAGGTCTTTTGTTAGCATCGATGACAATGGTGAAGTTTGATGAAGGGGCTGTTTGCAAGGCTTATTTGAAACTGCGAATATAGCTGTTGTGCTCATGAAGCATGTTTTGCAGACGGACAAGAATGTCCCTGTCAAAAATATCAGCATCAGTATTGGCAGGTGGTGGAATAACGTAGAAATAGCACAGAAGTAAGTCTGAGACATTTCAATTTAAGAAGAAATTTAATAAAAATGATTTTTAAAATTATATAAAGAAAATATTACCGGTTTCGATGAATCTCATCTTATGAAATATCCGTAAAAATTTGAGGGTCAAAACATGTCTGGAGATTTTTTGTTGACTCCCAGACTGAAGATAAACTGTTTTTACTTCAAATTTTTATAAATTTTTACTGATATTTGATAAGATGAAATTCATCAAAACAGGTAATATTTTCTTTATATTATTTTTAAAATCATTTTTGTTAAATTCCCTCTTAAATTGAAATGTCTTAGGCTTACTTCTGTGCTATTTCAATCTCCATCTTTTATTTACTTATATATCTATATGTATGTGTGTATGCTGGCAGACATGCAGATAGCTAAAACGGTCTTCTTTCAGTGTCCGTCTACCAAATCCACTCTCAAGACTTTGATCAGCCCAGAGATGTATTAGAAGACACTTGCCTAAGGTACCACGCAGAGGGAATGAACCCAAGACCACATGATTGGGAAATAAGCTTACCGTGTAGAGGGAGTGAACCCGAGACCACATGATTGGGAAATAAGCTTACCACGCAGTGATGCCTTATGTTTTTGTTTGTTTTTTTTATATTTCAATTACTTTCATTTTTGCTTCATGTTTTAAGTTCATTTCCACTGCAAGCTTAACCTGAGTGAAACTGAAGATACCGTATCCTGGAACCTTCGTAACTGGGGAAAACAAATCTCTTGACCTGTCTGCATCTGTTCTTAGCACAAACAGGAAGTGACGTCTTATCTATTTTATGTTTTGAATGTCGTGGAGCTGTTTGTCTGGAATATGGAATTTTCTTTCAGTTTATTTATTCAACATTTCGGCATTCACTAATAACACGTTTGTATTTAAGAGAGAAATAATAACATTAGCACAAGCAGTAACATATTAAGCATAAATAATGTTTGCAAAACATATCTCAGCATGTCGCTTGTATTTGCGAACAGCGAAAGTTTTGCGCTATGGATACATCAGGAGTAAGCAATATATTTTCACTATTTCCTTTCGTGTATATTTCTTTTGTATATTTTTGAAATTAAAGATAAAAAAAAATGTATTATAATTTGTTCGGTTGATATTAAGTTTAAATTTAATATTAACCACTGCTGTAATGAAAAGGCCCGAAATTTTTGAGCAGGAGGCCCAGTCGATTAGATCGACTTCAGTACGCAACTGGTACTTAATTTATCGACCCCGAATGGATGAAAGGCAAAGTCGACCTCGGCGGAATTTGAATTTATAACGTAAAGACAGACGAAATACCGCTAAGCATTTCGCCCGGTGTGCTAACGTTTCTGCCAGCTCGCCGCCTCATTACGGTGACAAATTCAAAAGAATAATGTACAAACAAAAACTAGAAAGTTATTACATTTTGTTAGGAAATAATATTTCAATAACTTTTAAACACTTTTGTGTTTACCTCTGTAAAGTATGTCTGTAGTTAAGAAAAATGAGCAACCGCTTTTATCCGGGTTCAATCCTATGGCTCGGATCTGTGTCGGTGATCCTTTTTTCGAATTACATCCATAAGCTCAAAAGGAAATAGTAAACTATATATATATATATACATATATTATCACGAACATCATTAAATTTTTCAAAGAAACAAATAATTTTTGTATTTTCAAAATATGGAACTGTGTAGAGTTCTGTTTGATTCAGCATAGCTCTGTAAAAAGGTTTCACAAGATTTCAATGATTGGTTGCTTATATAAGACTAATCTGATGGAAATACTAGTATATTTCGATATGATAATGATTGTACTATATTTCAAAAAGAAAAAGATTTTAACAATGCACGTCTTGGCGGAATTCTGGTTGAAGCACCCGATGTAACTTTTATTTTTTTGGAATTTTTCAGAAAATTTAAATCGAAGTTATGTTATGCTCACTGTAATTAACGCTTCTTTAGAAACGCACCTCTCCAAGAAAATGAAATGAAATTTTAAAAAAGTTATGAAAATGGAAAATATATATAAAATAAATGATGTATGCAAAAAATTAGAAAGGTTCATTCATTTTTAAATATTTTATACTAAAAAATAAAACAAACGGAGAACCGGCACTCGCGAATATAAACAGAGGGGCCAAATAGTCATTGAGTTAAATGTTCTATAATTCATTTCCTCTGTAAACTGAAAGCAAAAATAACAAAACTTGCATACGTCTTAAACATATTTATTCTATTGTTTTATAATTATTTCTGTCGTATATCACAACATCATAGAATGAGCGAAGGTATAGCGAGTGCACACCACCTAACACTAACAAGTTTGCACATTAAAATAAATCTGATTAAAAACAATCCGGGATTTGCAAACGATGTTGTCGGGCTCCTAGGATCATTAATTTGTTGGTAAAAGTAAATTACCTCCCCTTGTATCGTGCATCATGTTTGTTTATATGCGCAAGTGCCCGTTTTCTGTTTGTTTTATATTTACTCTTTTACTTGTTTCAGTCATTTGATTGTGGTCATGCTGGAGCACCGCCTTTTAGTCGAGCTAATCGACCCCAGGACTTATTCTTTGTAAGCCTAGTGCTTATTCTATCGGTTTCTTTAACCGAACCGCTAAGTTACGGGGAGGTAAACACACCAGCATCGGTTGTCAAGCGATTTTGGGGGGACAAACACAGACACACAAACATACACACACATACATACATACATATATATATATATATATATATATATATATATACGACAGGCTTCTTTCAGTTTCCGTCTACCAAATCCACTCACAAGGCTTTGCTTGGCCCGAGGCTATAG
>NC_068981.1:101417439-101423185 GCF_001194135.2 Octopus bimaculoides
TTATGATTTTTTTTCCACTCTCACCACCCCACTCCGGACCGATTATGGCCTTTTTTTTTTTGCACTATGCACTGAGAGAAACATTTAAAGAAATAATCTTTTCAGAAAAACTGTTTTAAGTGAGATCTGGCTGTTGTTTCTAGCACATCCCAAGACCACAGTCCTTTATTTCTCATTCTCCCATCTATTGATGTTTTTCAATATTTTTGTTCCCATAAACACATTCTATGGAATGGTGATACTGAAGTAACACACGTATGGTCAATTGCTGGGATATAAGCAACAAAAAAAAAAAAAGTAATTTAAATTTTTACTCGCACCCCAACCAATTGAGGCCGTGTGTAAGAGAAAACATTTTCTAACAGAAAATTATGCTATCAAAATAAATCATCTTTTACATACCTCTGTTTAAAATCAGGCTATAAACAATCAGGAACAGAGAGTGGGGCTAAAAAATTCATAGTTTTCAAATTATTCTATTTTTTTTTTATAGCATAAATGTGTTTATGGGGAAATATTGAAAACATCAATACATATTTGAGTGAGAAAGAAATGAGTAGGGTGGTCTTGAGATATACTAGAAACAACAGCCAAGTCTCCGTTAAATCATATTTTTTCCTCTGAAAAGATTTTTTTTAACCAAAAAGGTTTCTGCTATATTTTTTAAGTATGTAGTAAAAAAAAAAAATATTATATAAAAGTCGGTCCGGACAGGGGCGGGAAACAAATTTTCAAAAAACATTTTCATAAAACATCTGCACCCTATCCCATCATTTTGAAAGCTATAGTGAAAAAATAATGGAAAAAATCCCCGTCAAAACAGAGAGATTCCAACTTAAACGGGGTGTCTGATCCAAATCTCTGTTCTTCAGAAACTCCTCCCTTGGCATCCTTGCAAAAATGTTTTCCAACAAATTTCTTTGTAATCATAATCTATGCTGTTTGAAAGGTATTTGTATAAAATTTCAATTGATGTCTCTCCAAATGGAGAAACTTACTTCTTGACTCTTGCCAGCACCATTTTTGGTTTGCCTTACTTGTTACACTTGAAACATATGCAGTAAGGCATCTTGCCTGAATCTCTAACAATTCAGCCAATCTAACCAAAGTATCAGGTAGTTTGACTCTGAAAGCATTAAAAGCAACCTGACCCAGGTAAGAAATTCAACTCAATATGCAGACAGATTAATAAATAAGTTTTGGCATAAGACCAGCACTTTTGCGGGAGGAGCAAGGCAATTAAATAGACCTCAATGCCCAACTGGTACTTATTTTATCAACCCCAGAAGAATGAAAGGCAAAGTCAACTTCAGCAGAATTTGAACTCAGAACGTGAAGGCAGACGAAATGCTTAGCAGCATTTCGTCTGGCATGCTAACGATTCTGCCAGCTCGCCACCTTAAAATTACAGCAGACAGTTTTTTTGTAGATTGAACTCTCAATGATAACTATCCAAGAGTTCACTATTTGCACCAATGTAACTTGAAAAATAATATTGGTTTTAAATTTTGGCATAAGGCCAGTACTTTCAGGAGAGGAGTAAGTCGATTATATCTATCTCAGTATCCAACTGATACTTACTTCATCAACCCTGAAAGGAAAAAGGCAATTTGAACTCAGAAGATAAAAACATGAAATGCCACTAAGCATTTTGCCCTGCATGCTAACAATTCTGCCAGCTCACTACCTTAGCATAGTGAATAATATTGATTTCAAATTTTGACACAAGGCCTGTAGTGTTCCACTGGTACTTATTTTTTTTTGACCTTGAAAAGATGAAAGGCAAAGTCAACCTTGGTGGAATTTGAACTCAGGATGTAAAGATGAATGAAATGCCACTAAACATTTTTCCTAGTGTGCTAACGATTCTGCTAGCTCACTGCCTTAGCTTAATGAATAATTTTCCTGGTGTTCTAATGACTCTGTCAATACATCACACACACATCCATTTATATATGTGTGTATGCATGCACATTTGTGTTGCTGTTTAACTTACGTATATATCCTTCATGCAAAAGGATCCCTAGAAATTTCCTTGGGTCATTATCTAAAAATTGCAGGCATGGCTGTGTGATTAAAAAGCTCACTTTGCAACCATGTGATTTCAAGTTTAGCCCTGTTGTGTGGCATTTTGAACAAATGTCTTCTTCAGTAGTCTTAGGCTGACCAAGGACATGTAAATGAATTTGGTAGATGGAAACTATGTGGTGCCCCCACCAGTTTCCTGTTCATTAGTGTACCTTGTGTACGAAATGCATTCACCCAAAGTAAGATTGTGTTACGGGTGGGAACAGCCTGATTTCGGTGAATGTTGAAGTAGTGCTGAAACTCATGCTGAACTGCTGTGACAGACTTGTTATTCTTCATGTAACTGTTATAGGCAAATGCGATGCTCTATTGTCCACAGCACCATGGCTTCACCTGAAAAGAGTCACGAAGTAAGTTTCTCTACTTAGAGAGACGTGTACCCTTGTGACAATGTATGTAACACACACACACACAGGCACAGGCATAGCTGTGTGGTTAAGTGCACTTTGTTGCAACAGGGTTTTGGGGTTCAGTTCTACTTGGGAAATGTCTTCCATGCTCCAGGTTAATCAATACCCTTTGAATAAATTTGATAGATGGAAACTGTGGAAGCCCATTGTATATATGTGTGTTTGTGTTTGTTCCCCATCACTGCTTGACAATTGATGTTGGTTTGTTTACAACCCTGTAAATTACTAGTTTGGTAAAAAGTGATGGATAGAATAAGTGCCAAACTTGAAAATAAGCAGGGATTTGGTCAAATAAACAGTATCATCAACAATTTAGTGCTTGGATCTTAACAAAAATCCTACATAAATTTATTTTTGAAGATTTTGATTTAAATATGAACTGTTCAGAACACTAGATTTTGTTTTATTGAGTTAGAGACAATTTCAGATGGGTTGATGCCCAAAGGATTTATGTTGTGAAGGCAGGGAAAACACTCAGATCATGGAAGACAGTTGATGAGATACTGAAAATATCTGATGAAATAGAATGCACTCGTCCGTCAAGTAGTACAGCAAGTATTCATTCCCAGTGACTGGCAGAACAGTGTCCTTACTAACTGCTACAAGGGTACATGCTCTAGGAAGAAGAAATTACAGAGGCATCAAACTGATAGATCAGTCTATGAATGTGGGAGAAAGAATTACAGCACAACTAATTATGAAGAACATTGGTTCAGAGTTGTGTCAGGAGAGGGTGTCACTTTTTCCTATTGAGAAACTATAGAAGTTTTTAGTAAAGAGCAAGCAACTAAACCAAGCATTTGATGATTTGTGAGAAGTACTTGATAAGGTGCTGTGTTCTGTTCTGCAAGGAATTTGATACGCTGGTTGGTATCCATAAGGGCTTGGTTCTCTGCCTTCTGTTTATTATAGCTCTCCAGGAAATAACAGAGGAATTTGACTGGTTGTCTGTGGAAACATTTGTTTGCCTATGACCTAGTTCTTATAGCTGAACCTGTTGAAAGAATTAAAGAAATTAGAAATGCAGAACAAAAGCCTAAAGTTAAAAGTTCTTAAATCTAGCAGAAACAAAAGCTTTAGTTAATAATAATAATAAAAACCCTCTTAAAAAACAATACTCTACAGCCATCTGACACTGGTAGTGCTTGATGTGTAGAAAAGGAGTAGGTAGAGATTCAGTACAATGTAAACTTTAGGTGCACAAGAGGTGCAGTAGGATCACAGACAGGCATTGAATGTGAAGGATGGGGAAAAAATAGGCAAGCATACTCCACGTGATGTGTGATGCTATGTTAGTGAATGAACTGAGAAAAACTAGGTATAAGAAGAATCAGATGAGAAGTGTACAAGAGAGGAGAGTGTGCTGGTATGAACACATGATGTGTATGGAGGATAATAGTTGAATAAAGAAGTGCCAAGTGATCCAAGTAAAGGAAACCTTTGGAAGAGGAAGACATGGGGAAAAAGCAGTGTATGCTCACCTCAAGAAGTTGAGCTTCACAAAGGAGATATCAAAGGATCACAGATGCTATGCTGGAAAACTCTGTTCCACTTGTATATGTATAGAAATACTGATGTAAAATATTGATGATTGATATATTGTGGCCCTTTTCAAACTTAAATACAAAATGACATTTTAAATACCTCAATTATTGTAAAGGAAACTGTACTTTAAATTTACTCATTTATTCATCTATATTTAACTTTTTAATTTCTTAATTCTCAGATTTTCAAAGACACCAACATTCCAGTATGGAGAAGATAACTGTAAGTATACATCAAAGAATGCAATAATAATGATTTTATTCCAGTGTCTTATATGATATCACAGTTTGAAGACTCAGATTATGTTCAATACATGATAAAATGTTCTCTTACACATTGGACAGTCATAGTTAGAGCTACATCCTTATGTATTAGCAACTCTAGAATTTCTTAGACCCCTCTTCTGTTAACTGTAGAAAAGATATTTTGGAAGGCATTTGTTGTCCATTCTGGTAATGTGATCAAACCAGTTCAGCCAAGGTCTGCATAAGTCAGTGTGAATGCTAAGCAATACTGTGTAATTAAAGATTTTGGTGTCTGAGACCTTTTCATGCCAATGACTATGCAGCATTTTTCTCAGACACTTAAAATGGAATCGTCTACCTGCTGTCAACAGTCCATATATCATTAACATATAGCAAAGTTGACAGAACAATGGCACTGAAGACATTCAACGTGGTTCAGAAGGGCTGAGACCCTTTCTGTTCAAATGTTTTTGCAAAGCCTATCAAGCATTGTTTTGCTATTAACTTCATTGACATGGATGAGTTTTTTGAGAGGATACTGCAAAGGTATGTGAACCTAGTAATGATTTGTAGAATGGTTTTTGAAATCTGATTGTAAGCTCCATATATTCCTTGTGAGAAGCTGGTTGACCTGGGATTAAGCAATAATTACTAATCATAAAAGAAATGTGATATTTTTTCCTGATAAATATATAATAGCTTTCTTTTCTTAATTAGATGTATTCACCTGTAGGTAAAAAGCCTACAGAGTTCTCCCAGATATTTTCCCCAAACCAGTAATTTTGACTTTTTCATTGTTTCAATTACTTCAGCCATCTCTTATTTCATATTTTTGAAGTCCTCATTCATGGCGAAAAATTCTTCAGTCACTCCAGTTTGGAAAGGCTATTGATGTATGTCTCTTTCATTATAGTTGTGTCATCATTTGTGAGACAAATGACATCCATAACTCTTCAGTATCTAAAGTTATTTGTTGTTGTTATTGTCGTCGTCATCATTTAGCATTCATTTTCCATGCTGGCATGCATTAGATAGATTGACTGGAACTGGTCTTCCATAAACAACATTGCCCGGACTTGTGCCTCGGAGGGTAACTTTCTAGGTACAATCCCATGGTCAATCATAACTGAAGGGGGTTTCAGCAATATGTATATGTATGTATATATGCATATATAAATATATATGTAAATATATGTAATTATTATGATTGACCGTTGACTGAACACTATTCAATTTTTTTTCTCCGTGTTTTTCTCCTTGTCTCCGTATTCTTTCTGTTGAAGAGCGTAGCTCGAAACGTCAAAGACTTTCCGTATTCCCGAGCGTCATACTAATATATACTTTTGTTATTTACACCACCTGTCCTCGTCTGTTGTTATTATTTGTATATTCTCCTAAATATTTGTATATGTATATATGTATATATATATATATATATATATATATATATATATATAT
>NC_068981.1:101423728-101425170 GCF_001194135.2 Octopus bimaculoides
TGTCGGATACGTAGGGTGTTCGTTTTTGGTGAGGTGAGAATTCTGTTTATTTATATATATTTTTGGGACAATACTGTGCTGATGAACGAAATCTAGATTCATTCTAGTAATCGCGAAATCGGCCGATACACAGTTAAGTTTATTTAAAAGAAAGTTGGTCGTCTTCTGTTGGTTGTTTTTCCTCGCATTAGGTACTAAATGTGGTTATTTTGAGAAGTCCACTGTGTGGTGTTATTATTTTCTGTAATAATGCCCTTTATATAAATATAAACGAATAATTATATTCTTGGGAATAGAAATTTCCCTTATGAATCTTTTTACACACTGGCTTCTTGATAAAATTCTTGTAAAAGAGTTTTATCCCTTTTTGAATTTATTGATATAATCATGTGGAGAATGGAGAAACAAACAGGAAGAAGCAGGTCGATTGCGCTAGTTAGCCATTAATTTAATCAGTTATGTGGAGATTTTGTAATGTTACATTTACGATCGTTTCGATTTGCCAATTTGATTGGCAGATCTCTTCAGAATGTTGAGAAGTCTGTTTAAGTGCATGGTGTGAGAGATGCAGGAATAGAAGACAGGGTATATACTAATGTAAAAGGATGCATATAGTGGTATGAGAGTAGAGGTAAGGTATAGTGAGTCTTACGTTTTAGTCGAAATCAGGGTTAATAATCTTTCTGCGAAGGAGAGGTAGGGTGGGTGCTGTTTAAGCTCGTAGTTCCAATCTTAGTCAATCGAATTACGCACGTGGATATTTTAAAAATTCGAGCGATTGTTTATGTTTTTTAGCACCGGTGGTGTTAGTAAAGGGGGTAACTCTAAGTTTTGGTGAAGAGGGAGCTAACTCTGTCCTAGTGCATATTTAATTATACTTAGAAAATGAAAATTTTGTAGTGTGTAGACAGATTAGGTTATTTTCGTATTTTTTTGTTTAAAAGCTCTGTTGTAGCCGTTAGGATTTCGAAGCATTCAGTTAGGCAGAGATCACAACGTCTGTTAGTTGAGTTATAAGAATGTGCTGTTCTGAGTATATGCCATTTCAGTTTGTATGCTATATTATTGTCCTTTAATTCCCAGATATAACTACTAAGTCCTGTTGAATTTGCCTTCTTTCTATTTCTAAAGCTAGATCAGTGTTCATTGTATCTGAGGCATATTTGGTTTTTTTTGTGGCACCAATGTAAGACCTAATAGGGCCATTTGTGCGTACGTCACATTGGTAAACTACATAACAAAAAATAACTGACCAACAAAAAAAAAACCAACCAAGATTCAACCAAATCAAAAAATAAACCCAAATACTAAGCAATCAAAGATGAACCATCCCAGTTCCATTGCGTGCGCACACGCACACACACACACACACACATTCACATACCCCCCCTTTACATACACGCACACACACACACACACACACACACACACATTCACATACC
>NC_068981.1:101425180-101427031 GCF_001194135.2 Octopus bimaculoides
CCCCCCCCCCCTTTATATACACACATATATTAACATGGAGTTGAAATGCTGTTTGATTTATTTTCATCAGTTTACACTACCAAGTCTGACATCACCCCTTCCTTTCTTATTCATCTATCACCCCTTTCTTTCTCATTCATAAACACGAGTATTATTATAGAAGATTATCTTGGTAACCATGGGAGCTATGAAAAATAATAAAGCCCAGCATCACCACCAGATCATTCTACACATCTGTGTAATTTTTCACACAATTCCACCCAGCCGTTTGACCGTCAATCCTAAGACAAGAAAGAATCACCCATGTCAAATTTATATCTATAGATATTTGTGTGTCTGTGTTTTTACCCCCACCATTGCTTGACAACCAATGTTATGGTGTTTACGTTCCCATAACTTAGTGGTTCGGCAAAAGACACTGATAGAATAAGTACTAGGCTTACATAGAATAAATCCTGTCATCGATTTGTTCGGCCAAAGGTGGTGCTCCAGCACGGCCGCAGTCACATGACTGAAACAAGTAAAACAATAGAAAAACTATGCTTTTTTAATCCTGAGCAAGGCCAGGTATCTCCACTAGTTGAAAACAAAATTATTCTCAATGTTGATTTTATATTATGAAGTTCAGACACACATACCTTCAATGTGTGTGTGTGTGTACTCCCTGTCCTCCTCCGTGATTCTATCTTATGCCAGCAAGGAAAACGGACGTTAAACGACGATGATGATGATGATTAAATGGCCATATAAATAATCAAGCAGTTATTGTTCTTTCATTTTCTCTGATATAAATTTCCGTTATTCTAAGTTTATTATTTTTCTCTTCCTTACTGGTGTAATTTTACATTATTTTCTAGTTCACTACATTAACTGTTTGTTCCACCCATGCTAGCATGGAAGGTGGACGTTAAACGACGACGACGATGATGATGATGATGATGATGATGATGATGATGATGATGATGATGATGATGATGATGATGATGACGATGACGATGATTATGATGCATCCTCTCTTACGCTTTTTTCAATTGACATCATTCTGGTCCTTTTTAAAAAATTTTTCTCCTTTCAATTATTTCCTTTAAAAGAATTTTTGTAATTTAATCGTGCAATTAACAAGGGAGGCAACTGTCAATTCACGTTGATTCTCTAGTCCCACTGTGTAAATGTTCTCAGCACAAAAATGAAATCCAGATACAGAATATCACAGTGAAGCAGTTGGATCCAAGGAAGTAAGTGGTAGTCTGCATCCATTCCAATGAACAGCTCCACTTGAAACGTCTGCTTGATCCAGTTTACCTGCCTGGCAAACAGTACCACTCTTATTTGAAGGTTGTGTGGTTAGGAGATGGACGACCTCTTAATTATAAACAAGAATTGCTTTCTGCAAAGGATCTCTGATCCATAAAAACGTAGAAAAATACTTACAACTAAACAAAAATAATATATAAATTACATAATGAATAATGTTTTTTTTTTTTGTTTTTTATTCAACATTTTCAGATATCTGTTGAAGGTAACATTGGTGCTGGTAAATCAGAAATGCTTAACTTTTTTGCTAAAGACCCTACAATAGAGGTATGTGTGAATATAAATAATTTCTAACGATTTGTTTAATAGATACAAATATAGTTGTGTGGTTGAGAAGTTGACTTCAGAATGACATGGTTTTGAATTTGCTTACATTGCATGGACACTGTTGGCTGGTGTTCTCTACCATAGCCACAGACTGACCAGTTACCTCACAAATGAAATTTGATACATGTAAAGAAACCTTCTATGTGTGTGTGTGTATGTGTGTGTATATGCATATATATATATAATTGTTAAAGAGGACAAAAAACGTTG
>NC_068981.1:101427521-101428675 GCF_001194135.2 Octopus bimaculoides
ATATATATATATATATATATATATACATATATATATATATATATATAGGGGTTTGACAAAATAATGGAAATACGTTAAAATTTTGAACAAATTTATTTTAATATGGGGTAGGACCACCTTTGGCAGTAATTACAGCTTGAATTCTTCGAGGTATGGACTTGTGCAAAGTTTGAATTGCTTCCAAAGGAATTTTTGTCCATTCTGCAGCTAAAAGTCTCCAGTTCTTATAATGATGATGGTGGAGGATATCAACTCCTTACTTGTTTTTCTAAAATACCCCATAAATGTTCAATAATATTGAGATCTCGGGACTGTGGTGGCTAGGTAAGATGTTTAACTTCATTAGAATGTTCCTCGTGCCATTCAGTAACAACTTTACCTAGGTGAATTGGTGCATTATCATCCTGAAAGATTGCGTTTCACCCCAGAAACAGTTCTGCAACCATAGGATGAATTTGATCAGATATAATACTTAAATAGTCTTGACTGTTAATTCTGCCATGAAGGGAAACCATTGGGCCAGTGGATTTCCAAGATATAACCTCCCCAGATCATCACGGATCCTTCTCCATGTTTAACAGTTGGAAGAAGACAGTCAGGGTCAAATGCTTCTTTTGGCTGTCTCCACATGTATATGTGGCCGGTGGTCAGAAATAAGGTAAAGGATGACTTGTCCAAGAAAATAACATTCTTCCACTGATCTGGGGACCAATTCTGTAGGTTTTTACTCCATTCTAAACGTTTTGCAATGTTTGTTTTTGAAAGTAGTGGTTTTATGATTTCAGCCCTCCTGTGAAATCCAGCTTTGTGCAACTCCCCGGCAAACAGTTTTTGTGGAAACTGGATTCTTGAGGTGGTCATTAAGCTCTGCAGTAATTTAGGGAGCTGTACTTTTGTGATCCTTTCTAACAATTCACGTAAGAGTCCAACGGTTCCTATCTGAAAGTTTTGGTTTTCTTCCAAAGTTTTGTTTCGACGAGGAGGTTTTTCCCTCTTTCTCAAAGGCTGTCATTACTTTCAAGACAGTACTTCTTGATACACCAAACATTTCAGCGGTTTTCATTATGCTAGCACCTGCCATACGAGCACCCTCAATTTGACCGCTTTGAAAGTCTGATAGATCTGTCATTTTAATGAATTTTAATTACCTTTTT
>NC_068981.1:101429407-101433598 GCF_001194135.2 Octopus bimaculoides
ATTCAATGGATTTGTCCAAACTTTTTCATTAATTTGACTGTGAATTTTCAGATAACCATAAAAAAAAATATTCCTGTAAAAACATATTATTCCTTGAACATCCCTTTTATTTACAAAAGATAATTTTCTACAATAAATATCTTTAATTCTACTATGAAGAGATTTCTTGCTAGCATACATTCACTGGCAATAAATATCAACAGCCAACAAATATAGTGAACAGAGGTATAATGGGTGGTAGAGATAACCCTTGTTTGGTGTATCGTTACTTGATTTTTATGTACCTTTAGTAGAGACTGCACTCTTCCAAGCATTAGGGCCTCTGATTTGAAGATGACTCCCTCCCTACTTCCTATTCAGATATACTGTATGTAGAACTAAGCCACTGAAAGTAATAATAAAATACTGTTTACATAGACAAATGACTGTAATATGTAGCACAATAAATTTATTGCAGTTCTCTGAAGAAGTTTCATCTGAAGAATTTTCTTATGGTCAAATAGACAGCTGACTTAGTTTTAACTATAAATATGTCTGTATTAATACATTTAATGTAGTGAGCATTAAAAAGTATGCTATGAGAATGAGGAAAGCAAACAAAAAAAAGAATAAAGGAATAGTTTAGTGTCTTTTGAAGTGATATATGTTGAAAATTATACATTTTGGTGTGAAACACTTCTTTGAGAGAAAATTAATATATCCATAATTTTAAATTCCTTTTCTACTTTTTATTGGATTTTTTTTTATTTCCTTTCTTTCCCCACCTACTTTTCATCATTTGCAGTTTATGTGCTAAGATATTTCAGTTTTCCAAAATAGCTTCTTATTTTGTCTGTACAAAATGACTGGATTGTTGGGGGGGGGGACACTTCCCCCTCTCAGTAGGGTGCATGTTATACCTATTGGAACAGTTTAAGTTCAGAACTCCAGACTAATGAAAGCCACTTTATACTGCTTCTGAACTAAAGTGTTTGCATTTCAAGATCTCTAATTATGGCAAGATGAACTGGTTTATTAACCCTTTAGCATTCAGATTACTCTGCCACGTGTAATGCTTATTTAGTCACATTGTTTTCAATTAATTATGGCTTATATTGTAGATTCAAGATTTTGATGACATGATTGTTTATTTTTTAGAATGACATAGTAGGGTACATGTGAGAGGCAAAATTTGGCTGATTTAAACATAAAACAAGTAGAATATTAGGACTGGACATAGCTGGCTTAAATGCTAAAGAGTTAAAGGAGTGTCCAATGCATTTGCCATGAACTTTTGGTAGTAGGTAGGCACAAGTTAGTCATTTATAATTTGCAGTATTTTGTAATTTCTTATTCTCATCTTTTCAGGATCTGATGTACAAGGACCCTTCTCGTTGGGGATTTACTTTCCAGTCTTATGTCCAGCTCACAATGCTACAAAATCATATGAGTAAATGTGTAAGTAAATACCAAATATGCTTCACACTTGCTGCAAGTTTTTGGCTCCAAACTTAAGATTTAAGTTACGAAGTTTTTAACAACTTACCTTGCTAACTGTCATGTAATTGTTTCCTTCCAGTCCTGAGACACCACTTGTCCTTACCATTCATTGCTTATCTTTCAGTATCTGGAAGACAAAGAAAGAGGTGAGAGGAAACAAACAGAAACAACTCCACCTTGAATATATTTCACTTCTCTATTCCTCTAGCTACTACTGGGTTTAGTCACCTGGTTTACAAAAACTATCTACTACATTATCTAACAAATAGTCAGAATGTTTCACTTATTGGTTATACCTTTCATTGATGTATACCTCTGATGATAAAACTTGTCTCTGTCTTTTGCACCTGTACAAGAGATAAATAAATATTAATCACTTTTATTTTGCTGATTAAAATCTGTCAACAAAATTGAAGCTTACTTGCTAAACTAAGCTCTTTATGCAAACATTTTTTTGTAATGTGTATTACTTAGATTTTAATTTCTAAGTAATTCATCTATTTTTTTTTCCAGGCTAAACCAGTACAAATGATGGAGAGGTCTATTTATAGTGCAAAATATGTTTTTGTAGAGAATTTGTATAAAAGGTAGTTCATACAACGTTTTCTTCTTTGAAACCCTTTTCTTTATCATCATTTGTTTGAATAAGCTTGTCAAATGTTTCCCTTTTGATTGCTGTGTAAGATAGTTGAGTACAGTTACAGAATTTTCTTGTGAGTTGCATCTTGCTTTTGTGGATAGGGACACCAACTGATCAGGCTGAAATATTTTTGCCATCCCCAAAGAAACTAGGTTTATTATAGTTTTGGCAATATTATATATGTAAAATTGCTTTAAAAGATTATCAAAGATTGTCATTTAAAGTAAATCTTATCTACAAAGTTCTTCTGCTAGACATGGCCTGATGCTTTGCTAATGTAATTTGCTTTTCCCACTTTTACTGAAATTCTTACTGATCTATGACAGACGAGAGTAAGTTTCACTTACTTACTCTGATACTACAGAAACCATACTGATGTTCAGTGAAAAGTGAGAAATAGAGAGATTCAAAATTATGAAGGAGTTTGTTTGCAACTGTCTTCACTGCATTTTGAGATGGTTGAACTGGGTGCAGATTGACAGTTATCAGTCAAAGAAGTTACATTTCTTGGGAATGAATTCCATTATATAATGAGTATTTGTTTTATTGATCTTGGCAGAATGAAAGACATATCTAATTGTAACAAGGTTTAAACTCAGAACATTGAAGTATGAAACTAAATATAATAAAGATTTGATTCAGAAGCTCTCTACACTTTTTTTCAGCTTACACCTACATTTCTCTAATATTAAATGTAAATGTGAACATAAAATGGGTAGGATATTTTGATAGATAGTAAAAAAAATGTGATTTATGAAGGTACTTTAATGTATATCTCTTACTAATCACTTTATGAATGATGTGGGTTTAAAACTCACCTTTTTCTTTTCCAGACCATATGTACCCAATGTCTACATTTACATTAAATTTATTCTTTGATCAGTTCCAGCTGAATAATATATTTATATAAATTGAACCTACTGTCAGTTCAGTTGAGCTCAGTATATTATTAGTACTTATGTTATTAATATATGAAGACTGAAAACAAGTACAGCCACAATGTGATTTGAACTTAAAATATGGAGGATAGAAACTAAAGGCTGCACAGTGCTGTTGAAGTGTTTTTGTCATTCCTCCACCTTAAGAACGACAATGAATAATTATTGCTCACAGTGTTACAATGTTGTAGATGTCTAAGGTAGTGGTTTCACCAGTTTTAACAAACCTATCTCATACTTATTGTATTGATCCTGGAAGGAAGATAGACAAAATCAACTTCTGTAGAATTAAAGATTGATATTTGTAAGTCATTCAGCCTAATGCTTTACTGATCCAGATACCCTATTGTCATTTTGAGCATCAACAATGAAAATGGGGGAATGCTCTTTGTGGTTGCTCATTCTTCTAGGAATAACAGCCAAATTACCATCAGATCACACTCTGCCATCTTGGAAAAGGAACCACACATTTGATATTGTCATTGAAAAAGATGGGTGATGAAGGCTAGAATATCAGATCTGCTTGATGAATGATGAGGCTAATCAGTAGGAATATAAAATAATCCATTCAAATACCATTGTAAAACTAATAAGTACAATAACTTGTTACTTTATGTTACCATTGTGCTGTGTTTCATGTTTGTTAATTCTCTTTCTGACAGTGGTTTAATGCCAGGTGCGGACTATGAAGTTTTAACTGAGTGGTTTAACTGGGCTACCAACAATCTTGACTTTCATGTTGATCAAATTAGTGAGTTATATTTTTCACTGATCTTATAATCTTTTGACAGAATTAATTGTATCTGGTTTATAACTTGGTACATGACCACAAATTTCTAGGGAATTGAATATATTCTGTCGCACTGATCTCTGTATGTTTCTAATACTTGTGAACTGACTATGTTGAGCTAATAGACAAAATAAAAACTGGTAAAATTTTTAGCTCAAAACATAAAGATATGTAGTGAAACATAGCTCAGGCATGACTGTGTAGTAAGAAGCTTGCTTCCCAATTACATGCATGGAGCCTTGGGCAAGTGTCTTCTGTTATTGCCCTGGGTCATCCAAAGCCTTGTGAGTGGGTTTTGTAGCCAGAAATTGGAAGAAGTCTATTATATATATATATATATATAT